>NW_025932501.1:0-238297 GCF_000764305.2 Hyalella azteca
AAAAATAATGTTTTAATTAATGTCAATATGAGACTTCATTTTCAATGAAGTTCGAAATTTCAGGAGGAGTCCGCGGGGATGTAGATTTGAAGCCAAGATCCTCGCTGCGAGACAGTAACGCGCCCGACTGGTCGGAAAATTGTCCGCTAACTCGTCAAGAGATTCGATCGGGGGTCCAAGATTGGCCAAACGATAGCGGAAATTTCTTGAACATTTCCAGATGTTGAGAGCCAGAAGTCGAAATTTTCTTTCGAGCTCGGAGAGAATTTTGAACATGACGGATTTTCTTTAGTTAAATCCAATGCATTGTTACAAAACTATACTATATACGAACAAGTGAATGTTGTTTTACGATAAAACGCTAAGTTGAAGGTTTCGGAAAAACGAATAAAATTGAAGGCGAAGAGATGAACAAACGAAGCCAGAGATTACATATTTTGTTGTTTAAACAATATTTTTGTTTTGTTTGTGTATGGTAGTTTAGTCAAGTTGACTGGGTTGATTAAGCCGATAGCAGTTTTTTCATTAATATGCTGACCAGTTTGTGAAATCATGAATTTTTATATACTGCTGCGTCATGCATTTTATATACTGTCTATAAAAAGAAATCATGCATTTTTATATACTGTCTATAAAAAGTCACAGCAGTATATACAAATTTGGCCACCTTTCGAGTCCAACTATCATTCAAACAAAATGAGAATCAAACCTTTGTCTTGGAGGTGAATTAGATCAGGTTTGCAGGATGTAGATCAACGCTTCCTCTCTTGCCAAGCGGCAAGAACTGGTGCTGCCCAGTAATTGCCCGATAACAGGTTTAGTTTTTGTCACTCTTATAATAGTCCGGTGTTCCGTAAATGCTTCTCTGCGCGATCTGCGTACCGCTTGTTTTCTGTATCGATGTAATCAGTTTTCGCTGACGCGCATTGATATTTGGAGCTATACACACTTGACAGGCTATGTCTTGATTAAGAGTTTTATTAAATTCACTTTTAAATTAATTGGGCAGGTCATGTTCGTAGAAGAATGTTTCTAGGTAAAATTTTCCCTGATGCTATTAAGTCTTTGATCTTTGCAGCGCTGCCTAACTGCTGGTTACCAACAACACATCGAAGTTTATCTCGACGGAATATTGATATTAGAAGTAAAAATTTGTGCTACAATTTCGCTTACCACATCACACCGTCATATGCTGAGCCTTTTATTGATATGGCGGCTGTTTTGCCGCAAATTCGCTTTTCGGAAAACATTGACATGCACGACGTATTTCAATAAATTTCGTGCATATACTATTCGCATCGATGCAGATCATTCGAATAAAATGCGTTTGCATGTAATAGGTTTGATTCTTTTATACTGATTACGAAAACATGTTGATTCAACTACGCATCTAAGCACTCGGAAATGAATTCAATTTCTTCTTTACTCGGAGTTTTAGTCATATATAGAGGTGTTTTAATTTAGTTCATATTGTTTAAATAAATAAACAATTAAATAATGAATGATGTACATTGACCTTAACATCTCAAATATTCATAAATTTGTTATTTTTATTTGCATTGATTTTGTCTACGAAGAATAAAGTTTTAGTGTTGGCCTCGGACTTCGATGGAGTTGATAGCATTTCGTTGGAATTCTTTGGGGCAATTGGAAATCTTATTGAGCGATGCGTTTCTGCTTAATGGTTAGCAATTATAGGTTCAGTGACTGAAGAACCGGCAGTGGGGACTTTCCAATGATGAAAAGTGCTCTCGAACTGAGAGAATAAGAGTCAAGCTATTGTAGGTATTCGAGAGTGAAACGCTTAAGCCTTCGTTGTGAATAATGAAGACCACGGGCGATATAATTATTCGAAGGCAGCTACTCATGAACTCCTGTATGGTTATGAAGGCTACGGCCTTCACAGCTACTGCATAATCTTCTCTGCTGGGCTGCAACTGCATGCAAAATTTGATCTCTTGCTTTAATTGCTACGAATTCGACAAGGTCTCGATGAACACGCACTTGGCTGAGTCTTCCTTATGCAACTTATGATTGCGTTTTCGTTGAATTTTTGTAAATAATTTGAAAGAGCTGTATAATAACCTAGGAATCATTTACGTTCTATTTTTTGTCATGAATGCAGAATATCAAGCTTTCACTAATTAGAAATTCGCTGAAAAGTATCGAAAACATTGAAAATTAAGCTGGAATAGCTTCAACATCGGTATGAAGTTGTTGGTGAATTTTCTTATATTTGTATTCAATTATATTCTTATTTTATTATTTATAGTCACCTCATTATTTATTTATTTTTCAAATTTGCAAGAAGTTTTAGTTATGAGCCGTAATTCTTGTCAGTAGTAGGCGAAAGGGGTGATTTATATCGGTAATACATTGCACATGCTTGGTCATCAGGCTCAGTAGCAATTCCTACCAGTGCATGATTTATCCCAGCTACGCGTTCCGCATGTCTAGTCCCGCATTCCAGTCGCCTGTTCATTCAGTGATTTATCCCAGCTACGCGTTCGATGTGTTCCCCATTTCAGTCCTAGGTTCATGTGCATGGTGATTGATCTCAAGCGCATGGCGTAAGCAGTAATTCTTGTCCCTTATGAGTTTCAAGACTACTGACACGATGTTTTTTGATGTTAATGCTATTTATCTTTTGCATTTATCAGCAAGACTATTTATATCTTTAAGAATAAAGATTGTACACGATGTTACTCTACGAAAGGGCTTTCATAGGGCATGCTTCGAGTCATAGGTCCTCGCGATGAGCTAGGACCTATGACTCAATTGAGGGTTTCAAGTCCCCGGTATTAATTATAGGCTGGTCGTCTCATGTCAGTCAACGTTGAGGTTGCGATCAGAAGGAGGCGACCGTGGCTGGAAGAAGCTGAAGTTGTCGGTTGCTGCGGCCGTCGTCGCTGCACGTGATCAAACAACGGCCGCGTGAACGCCTGGAGGCTCCGTGCCGCTCAACTGAGATGAGGGAACCTTGTTCGAGGGGACCGCGAGGAGAGGGTACCTGGCATGCGGTGTGTGTTTAAAGAGAGACCGAGGGACCACAATATGAGGGAATATGTCAAGCATTCTCAGTTGGAAGTGGGAAAGAGGAGACCACACAGGAAGAAAGCCAGAAGTTCGATCTGAGTTCAAAATGTAAAAGGTGGTGAGGGAACATAAGAGACATCATATGTTGGGGGTGAGACCGAGACTACAGATCAACTTTTTAACCTAGAATGCGCTCTGACCTCCAAGAAAGACGCAACTAGCTGGAAAATAGGGATGCGAGACAGGTTTTTGATTCGTGTTGAGTGACAAACTGGATCCTGAGGATGCCAAATTCGGGCATTAAAGAGGCACGAGTTGTTCTTTGTTGAACGAAAAACAGAGAAGCTAGAATAGGCCAGGATACATTCCATACGGTCGGACGCAGAAGAGAGACCAGGTAGACCGTTTTTAATGGGCGCTACAAGCCTTGGCACTCAACTGATAATATATTTAAACCGAGAAAAAAAGAGAGATAGAACATAGTTGTTCTATAGTGACTGCGGTTTATCGTATGAGTTGAGATGATGAAATATTGCATCAAATTTAAAAACTGAAAATTTTATGTGCTTTCTTGTGAATAATTATCTGCAAAAAATTATATGCTGTCAGGAAATTTTTGGAGTAGTTTCTATGTGTGCATCGAAAAATGGTGTACTAATGCTTATTTTTATCCCTTCCATTCTGTTAGACTTGACATGCGTCTTGAGAACAAATTAGGTTCTAGTTCTATCAACTCAATGGAATCCCCGTTTTCGGTAGGTATTCTATCTATTGCTGGCATATTGATAATACGAATATATTCACTTCTTATTGACGAAAAGTACTTTCATGCTCTTGTTTTTTATGATTAGAAATTGTTGACTGAATTGTTTGGTCGTATCGACTATTATAAAGTGTCCTCATTGGTTTAATTCGTGTCGATTCACAGGCAATTAACTGAATAAAACTTTGTTGAATATCAGAAATGTGTTATGAATTTGGTCAATAGTAAATGAGTTGATGTCGGCTCATTTAAGTGCGCAGGTGCTTCTTTCCTGCTCTCAATTGCTATTTACTCGTATATAGATGCAAAATGTGCGTTGTGTTATGACTCCAAATATAGAATTTTTACCCATATTTTGGTCCAGGAGAATCCCTTTAGTCTCAAGATTTCAAATTCAAATAAAATATTCGGTAACTGCTGTTAATTTTTAATGTCATTTTTAGCGCATTTTCTCATTTATGGAAAAATAGGCGCTATTAATTGTCCTCGTCATGTCCGTCCGTCTGTCCGTCCGTCTCTCTGTCTGTGACTTCACGTTGCCAAGTATCCATGATACTCGGCAACGAGATAATGAGCTCTCTGTCACTCACTACAGTGAGTACCGAGTTATATTTTTTCACTATTCGCTTCAAGATACAAGACGTATGTCAGGCCGCGTGTCACCTATACCTATGCACGCAGGCCGGTCGATTGTCTCGATGTCATTACGAGCCTCTAAAGAAGCAGCACAATAGAGCGCACGAATGCCAATTTCTTGTGACACCTGCACTCCTCGACTGCTTATAAACAACGCTGTGTAGCTGACAAGATCTAGGGAGACAAGTTGAGTTACACGTAATCTGCATCGTGTGGAAAAAAGTGTTCACAAATACAGAGATCGCCCTGCAGTTTTTCACATATTTTTTTAATTTAAAGTAGTAAATGATATTCAGGATATTTTGAGAAATGAGATTTTCATCAGTGTTAAAATGAAAACTCCGGTGATGAAGTTTAAACGCAAACGCATGAAATAGATTCAGAGAGCCAATTAGATCAGTAATGCGGGTTTGGAATCAACAAAGAATATATTGTGGTACTCTTAAGTCGTGCTCAAGTTGTCAACATAGTGGCTCAAACAGATCAACATGAATGATTAGGCTAATGACCTATCAATAATACGAAAGTTTATTGGCTACAATCTTGCAATTTACAATGAAAAAAATGTTTCATCTGATCAAAAATTCATCTGTCATGCATGATTGTTCACGTGATTAAGATATCACGTAAACCGACAAGCATTGTTGGTCGCATTTTTATACGTAAACGATTTTTTTACGGTTAAATCTATTTTTTTACGATTAAATCCAGACAAGGCGAGATGTCTGTCTTTTGTGATATGAAGATTTCCTGTACACTAAATACCAGTTTCCGTAACGTAAAGGAATAAATTTGTTCTCTGGCATCAGTAAAGGTTGGTGATTGACATCGAACTGCATTGACTAAAGCATGTAATGTATCATTTTCTCACCGATATTTTTTTGGTTGATTTCCATCCGCTGAAACGGTAGCAGTTCATTATTTGTGCACCTAAAATTACCACGGCAAACAAGCACTTGATCGCATTTCCTGGCTGAAGGTTACAATTTATTATATCGGTAACTCTTTTTTTACAGTCTTCAATAAAGCATCATCATCGCAAAGTGTTGTAGGAAAAAAATATATTCCTTTCTCAAGCTTCAGTGACTTTTTGAAGCCGTACAAGCAATCTCTATTTAAGATATTTTTTTGAACTTTTTTCGATTTTTCTGATTGGCGCTCTGGACACTATTCTCATTCACTGAACGCTCGCGCTAATTTCAGGTCATATATTTTACAATCTCTCTGCAGCTCCTGCAAGGAGAAAAAATCTTCAATTATTTAATGACAAATACGACGGTGGTTGTCGTCTCTGAGTTCAGTGGACACTCACTTTTTAATGGTTGGCACTGATGATTAAGAAGCTCTTGTTCTGCTGATGGTCAGCCACAGTCGTCCAGCGGCGAATTTTTTACATGTGCTCAATCTTACACGTGTGAACAAAGTCGACTTGAAAAAACTAACTAAGGTATATAGATCACTCCATATCAATGTACACCGTGTTCTGTTGAGGTATTCATTATCGTTATCTTGTCGTTTAAGCAGTGAACGGCTGTAGTTCCTGCCAAATTGTCGTCTAGAGTTTGCATTGCTGTCGCAAGATCCCTGATCCACCAAAGCATTTGAGCCCCGACGCGTAAAATGTTTGTCAAAACAATTTTAAGTAATAACTTTTGTATAATATTCCCGTGTAATTGAATAAAAGCGTCATAAATGAATCGAATTTATCTTCAATCTCAGTTGGCTTACAGAAAATTACATTTATTTATTACGATGCATGAAGTTAATCGCCAAATAATCATTATGGATAATCATCAATACACTACGGTTATAACTGATTGTGCGAACGTAGAGCATGTAGAGCATGTAGAGCACGTACAGCACGTAGAGCATGTTGAGCACGTAGAGCATGTAGAACACGTAGAGCACGTAGTGCATGTAATTGAGCACGTAGAGCATGTAGAACACGTAGAGCATCTAGAGCCCATAGAGCATGTAGAGCACGTAGAGCATGTAGAGCACGTAGAGCATGTAGGGCGTAAATTTAATAAATTTACGACCTACATCCAAATTTGACCATTTTTATTATTAATGATGTCGGTTCAGTTTTAGTTCAACAAGTCTTACTTTTATTCAGAATAAGCTAGAATTTGAATAATTACAGAGAGTAGAAGGACTTTGCTCTGTCCTGCCGAGATAAACAAATGACTCTAATAAACACGCATAGAAATAAATAAGGCTGAAAATAATGATACAATATTTAATATCGACACGCATTAAATGACACGACACTAAGCAAATGCACTCGTACCTGCAATAGCGTACTATAGCATATAATAGCTCAGTCAGCCTCAGACACCAGAGACTATATGTATATGTGCTCTACGCAGCTTGACTGGCTAAGTCTTACAACAAGCACCGTTCCGCGCTATAGTATCCTTAATATTTGTTTCAGATAAATGCGGTTAACATTCTTACTATATGATTATCATTGTTCGTAGGAATGATTATAATTGTTTACATCAATCGAAAGCCATCTCCTCGAATTAGATAGGTAACAATTCATTATTTTTCTACTTCATTATAGAGCCTGCTGCTCTGTACGCGAGGCTCGGTGGCATGACGATTAAGACAGCAGAGTGTCAAGTTCACACCCGCAGGTGGCGTGTAGAGCGTCGGCATCCACAACCAGAATATCAATTTCTAAGACTCGAGCCTGCAGAAAATTTTAAGTGTCACTCACCTCTCTGTTCTTAGAAATTGGAAATTTCAAGTTTGCACTGCTTGAGCCAAGCAATTGTATTCGTGTTTATTTAAAAGGAACAAGCTGGCAAATTTTCGCGGGTATCCTTATGCAACATAAGATTGCTAGTCTATGTGCCAGCAATGACTGCTTTAAGTAAAAGCTGTACACTGAATGACAATGCTGTACAACGAAAGCTGCACAATGAATGAATGGCAATCGTCACTCTTCTGCTACAGTTTGCTGATTATTTTGCAAGCTTACTGTATAGCGGTCTTATCAATAATTCATTTGCTGCTCATTTCTTTAGTTTAGACACAATTTTTAACGCATTTTCTCATATATGAAAAAAAGGCGATATTGTTCTCGTCATGTCTGTCCGTCCGTCTGTATGTCTGTCCGTCCGTCCGTGACTTCACGTTTTCGTCGACGAGAGAATGCGCTTTTGTCACTCACTGCATTGAGTACTTAGTTATATATTTTTTATTTTCTTTTGGCATGTGAAACAAGCGTAGATCATGAAAGGGTTAAAGCAATCTTTGGGTATTATTTAGTCATGTGCTAATCATTTCAGTCATGCAATAGTAATTAAAATAAAATTAGTAATCTAATTGAACCGATTTACGCTCTATAAAAGTTTGTTACGTTGTAGAAATAAATTATAAATTAACCCGTGAATTTTTTCCGATTGACTTCATTCAGTACTGGCCTTTACTTGAAACGAAATAAATTAAGGGTTAATGCATTTGTTCCAAC
Source organism: Hyalella azteca (assembly GCF_000764305.2). Classification (NCBI taxonomy): domain Eukaryota; kingdom Metazoa; phylum Arthropoda; class Malacostraca; order Amphipoda; family Hyalellidae; genus Hyalella; species Hyalella azteca. Next base: position 7,914 of record NW_025932501.1, read on the forward strand.
CAATACATCGTTGGCAGCCAAAGATAAATAGTAAAAACGATTCTTTTCAAGTTGCCCAATCCTTGATTGAAGACCAGATGCTTTATAATAATTGGTTTCAAGATATAAGTAATGATTTTCAAAGTACGTATGAAGATGATATTCACCAAAGCCATAAAATTAAAAAAGTTCGAAAGTTCTCCATGCAATTGATTTCGCAAGTTCAAAAGGATAGCTACTATCTCCGGCAAGTAGCGCTTAAATTTAACTGCAATGCAGATACATATATGAACGCAGAAGATACTTTCGATTAATTTATTTATATTCTTGTAAAATAACTCACTTGCAGTTGAACTGAGTAATTTATTTCATTGCCTTACAGAAATGTTCAAACAACTGATTTCAGGCTAATTTTTTTGTAACTAAGTCCAGCCTATCAGGACATCGCCGCCGCGTGCTCCGTCTGAAGTGTTAGAGGACGGACAAGGCAGGCGGTTTAGATTTATTTCTTCCTGCACCTCATCAAAGCACTCAAGCAATTACCGCCCCACACCCAACACACGATCGCGCGTTGTCTGTCCTCCAGAATCTCCAGAAGCCCGTGGCAGCGTGGGAACTCTGTTCCAATCTTCTGTACTTGAATTGCTTTGGTGGATCGAAGTTTTTTTCAATGCCCAATTACCTTCTGTCTTCTGAAAACATAATTTTAATTTCAGTTTCGTCGCCGTCAATAAACTAACGTAGTCGCAACTGTTTTTTTTAATTTAATTTGATGTGTGTTGTCGATAGTTTTCAAATTTTAATTTGATGGCAATGCCACCTTAAATTTAATGATGTTCATGAATTGATTGTTTATGTTTAATAATCATAGTGACATACATTTTTTCTATAAAGTACATTATAAACACAATTTGTAAATGTATCCATCGTTTCCTAATACATCGCTTCACTTATGAGAATACGAATAAATTATGCGACGTTGAATATGACTCTAAATTGACCATTCTAGTTAAAGAATCGCTGAAGTCTGTTGCAGAATCGCAGAAGCCTCGCTGCGAGACATGAGGCGTCTCGCTTCATCATCATTATGAAGCTCTGGGTTTTAATATTCATTGGGCATCGCTGGACTGCCCCCTAATGAACATTGCAGCGGTCGCTGAGACTGCAAATGGCAGCTTACGATGAAAACTCTGCTGAAAATCATGAAATTGTTACCACTGGCCAATCAGGGGACTATGGTCGGTAGCGATAAAATTCATTTTTTAATAAAAACTTTCACCTTATTGTGACAACAGCTTTCTATCGTATTGATAATTATAGGAAGGTTTAAAAATTTCCTGTATCTACAGGTATTCGTTTGTTAGATGAGCACCTTTCATTTTCACTCAATTTCTAATAGGAAAAGTTAAAAATTAATGGTCTAAGCGAAGCCAGCCACTCACACGTGCAAACAGTTGCACATGTTAACACTTCACGCTGCATACAAATGATAATTTTCTATTTCAACTTCTGGCGCGGTGGCATCATTCTTTGTGTGAAGGGAAACCTAGCTTAAAACATATACGTCACCTGAAACGGAGAGTGGAGAATGGGAGTTACGTACTTCTACTTGAAAATATTATTATTTCTTCTTCCACAACAATAAAATTTAGATGAAACCTTCAATCAAGGCAAAAAACTGTAAATAAGTTGAGTGTATTTTGTAAATGAAGATGTTTCTTTATTGTTCGTGCATTGAACTCGTCCGATAATGAGCAACTACAATCAGGACCGAACTGATGCATGAAATTGAAAAAGTCTGAGTCTTGAATCCTTCAGCCGCTGATGCTGCATTTCTTAATTTTGGAAGACAGAGGCCGAGTAACCGAACAAATCATCTAAAAATCGTTGTTGGTCGATCGTGGATGACCGAAAAACGGAATTCGGCCCCAGATAATTCATCAATATTTGTAAGAGTCACACTGACAAATCGTCCCATCAACTCGACACCACAAAATAGAGTTCAATTTCACCATCATCCCTAATCCAGCATTGGAGCTCCCCACCTCTCATCATTACATAATGATGTCTGCACGACCAAGCTACTCATGCTAGTCTTTTGTTCTTGACGCGGTCATTCATGCTACTGCAGACCACGTCTTGTCTGCGCCATACCGTCTTGATGTTTTATTTTCGAGTGCCTTATTGCCTATTCTAATCGCTCAATCTTAAATCAATAACTTACGGTTATTAACGTTATTAATTTAACATTATTAACGGTTATAAAATTTATTTCACACTTGAAATAAATTTTGTGTTTGCTCCAACGCTTTCATGTTTTTATCACATTTTAAAAGGCATAAGCTAAATTCATTAGCTTGATTTTATTTGACCCGACGGAATATGTACCATGACTGTGCTCACAAGATCAAGTTAAAGATTTGTCGGCTGGATTTGCATTCCGCCTGGCAATAATAATTTAATTACCAGTGTTTGTATCTTGATGAATTGAGGCCGGAAAGAACGTGTTTTATGCTTGACGCAAGCGTCAAACCAAATTATTAGTCCATGGAACAATTTAATTGGTGTTTCTCCAAATGGAGGACGAAACAACGCTTCACAATGAGGCAAGTATCATGTGTTTACTACCGAAAACTCATCGATTGTCATAAAAATACCAGCAATCTTACGAATACATTTAAGATGAGAAAGAGCCATTGAACAAAAAACGTAATTTCTGGAATAAGTTCAAAATTTGAGATTCGCTCAAGTGAGAAGGTACGGCAAACTGCAAATTTTTTTGGGTTACTTAATGGCAAGGAAAGACTGAAGCTTCATTTCAATAAATCGGAATCTTTTTTCTTTCGATGGCGCTTAAGTGTACGGGGTTTCACTGTTCAAGTTTATGTTGTAATAATCAAGTTATTTCTACCGTAATCACTTTAATATTGAATGTTCTAAGTTTGAAAATTTAAATTTGCGCCATGAATAATTTTGAAATCAGTATTGTTTAATATGTATATCTTTTATTTAGTTTTGATTTATCTATAATCTACATTCAGCTCACTAGATCGAAAAATTTTCCAGGGGATGGCCTTATTTTTTTTAATTGTCATTGATTTTATTTCTGTAGCGACGGACTGGAAAAATTCTGTTGGTCCGCATCGGCACGTTTTTCAACCTCGGCCCCCAAAGTTCTTATTGAAAATTTGAAGCCGATTACGAGTTGCTAATATTTGGACGATGGTGCGCCGATAATTTCCACCCGGGCATCCACTTGGAAGTTGCACGCGCGTGCTTTATCTTCTTGAATAAATTTGACGGGATACTCTAATCGCGCTCTTTGCCTGAACGTTGGGCAGTGAATGCCAAGTCAGCCTTTCTTTAACACGGCCGGGGACTGCATTCGAGGCCTGTATTTGTAAGCAATCTAAATAGATAAATTTCTAGTGATGGGACTTAAAAAATGGATTTCAATTGAATTTGAGTTAATGGTCGTGAATTGAATATAAAATTTCTCGGACCGTTGAGTAATGATGTCTTACTCACTTTAGTGTCATATATTTATTTTAGAACATATATACAATTCTAATAGACAAATGATTTACTTAGCTTGTGATCGAAGCATAGCATAATAAAATCGAACAGCTTATTGGAACAATTCTTAGCTCTCTATCAGTTAGAACTTCGCTTTAAGCGTGATAATTATGCACGAGTGATGAAATGCCTTAGCCTTGTCATTTAATAACAGAAAATGTCGAACTATGGAACGAGTCATATGGAAGAACTAATAAACTTTGAACTTCTTGTTCGAAAGTTACTGAAGGAAGTGAGCTAAAGCTTCACATTTACGAAACGCAGAAAATAACAGTTTTTAGAGAACGTTTAAACGTCGTAAAAGGCTGACGAGAAACTGTCCCGCGGCTCAGTGTCTTCGTTCCAATTAAATCTTTATGACATTTGGGTGACAATCCTGCTGCATGGTCTCGTGTCCTACTAACGTGCTCACATCTGTACGCTTATGACAATTATGGTCGGTACATCGCTGGCCATTCGTGAGTAATTCACACTTATCATCTGGGCCTGGCCGATTGTGAGCTGTTGACCAAATCATGACAATTAAAAGACGGGTATCAGCCGTTATTTAATATCTTGAAAGTTATCTTTTATGAAAATAGTAAAGCGTGGGTAAGATTTTCACATTAAAGTGCATCGTGGCAAAATGAAAATTTTCAAGTTCCAATAGAAGTGCGGGTTTTAATAGAAACAATTGAGTGAGGAGCTGACTTTAATGCACATATTACGATGTGTTTTAGTCAGGAATCATTTAGCAATTTCAATTACCTTTAACTCTTCCCATGACCTTTGTCATGGGGTCCTGCAACACCTTTATTAGATTCTATGGTTGATAAATTAGGTCCCTCAGAAAAGAATGTGCAGGAATGAAACTGAGTGAGGTCATGACAATTTTCCCGAGCCTTCTTATGCCAGTCAAAGCATTAATTCATGGAAGTATCAGACGTTGGTGTGGAGGTCGGACCCAGTTACAGAAAATAATTCCTGCTCTAACCATCTCGCAAAATAACTCTGGGAAAAACTAATGAAAAATGAATTCAACTTGTTCTCTGCGTTCATTTGAGACAAAAAATGAATGTTATGGCTAGAAATTATCCACAACATTGATTTTGCTTGTGGGGGTTATTAAAGAATGCTCGTTACCACAAAAAAGTGCATTCCTTACCAGCTCATTACTTTGCCTCTATGATACGGATAAATCATGTAATTCTTGCAGCTTCAATGCAATCTTTAAATGTTTTGTTTTAGTTTTCCATCGACAATCAATCACATTGGTTGCCCAGGGGCAAGGATCATTAAGTTCAATAATTCTGGGCATCGCCGAGTTTATTATTTTACAGCTATTATTATTAAGGTGATGGAAATGTGCTATTGGATGCTTTTTTGGCTTAATGCGCCTATTATTGTGAAGAAAAACTTATTTCATCTGCTTCACAAGGTTTCTATCGGCCGTTTGAATCGTACATGCAATGCGTTATTAATGGTAATATGTCATCATGCCGGTCGCTTGAGATGCCTATGCCAGCAGCAGTCGTTTGTTGTATGAAACTATATAGGAAAGTATTCCGTTTCAGAAATCTTCAAGAATTTCTACCCATTGTAAAATACTGGGTGGATCACAGTTCATGTGAATTTGTCCATTTTTCAAGATTTATCTCAAAACATGAAATACAAGAGCCAGAAGATTGCTCCATTAACAGCAAATTTCGATATATAGAAATTTATGGAAATCGTCATTCCTCTTCAATAATCAGTATAGTTTACGCAAGAAATGTTTTTAATTTTACACATGAAACCCTTAAAAAATTTCTTTCCTGCTTTAAACCATCGAGCAAATGAGTGATTCAATGAATCATCAGATTATGTTATATAATATCCGATCATATTACAGGAACATTGTATCAGACGGTATCATAATCAACTTCGACGGAATGATCACTTATCGACTTAGAAGAAACAATGAATCAAATTTAAACTAATTTTCGGTATTATCTTGGTGAGTGGGACTCCTTAGTCCATGCGCCTTAATGAACTAATTGGCTCCTCTGTTCTAATTCTCAAACAAAGTTTTCATTCAACCTGGGCTCAGAGTCGCTATAGTTCGGGCTTGGCCGCTCCAGCAGAAGCCTTTGGCAAGAGCCTGTTGAGGTGCGTTCGGCAAGGTAGCTGTCTTTTTACCCTGCTTTTTAGTTAGATTTTTACCCCATTTCCTCAGGTGACCTCTAACCTGCGCGTCTGCCGAGTGCCCAGTAATTGGGGGCTTCGCTGCGCCTCGGGCAACCGCAAAATTAGGTGCTCGCAGCTCCGAGATACGCTCCGATGGACGGCGGACTGTCCGTCCACCGGCCATGCAATGTGACCGCCATGTGGGACGGACTTGCAATGTGGCTGTCATGTTGTCTGGACGTGCAACATGACCATCATGCATGTGCTAAAAAGTATGCGCTGCGTATTCTGAACGAGAGGTCCTTCATTGCGAGTAGGCGTGTTTGTCCACCGCCAGGCCTCCACACAGGCCATCGTCCACTTTTACTCTGGACCGAGTGCTGCTCGAGTTCAAACAGTGAAGGAAATAAACAGCGTTCATATTCTATTATGTTGCTCCGGTTAAGTAGTTTTCATCGGTTACATTCCATTGCAATTACCTAAAAGCTCGGGAATGCCGCCGCAGACACAAAACGCTCGTTACAGACACTTATTTATCAGGGAAATTATCGTGCTTTGCACTGCAGTTTATTGGGAAATTAACAACTGCTGAAGCTCGTCATGCAAGCTCCATCCTCCGCCTGGCAAATTAATTCCATTAGTGTACATAAATTCAGGGGCTCGTTTACCACCTGAATGTTTCTGTCTCCTTAGTCAACTGCCGTTAGATTTTTAGTAACCTCAGATGTCTGTTAAATTCTGTTCCATCACGCCATAAATGTGGATCTCTCAGTAAACAATGCTGGTGAGACCGGAGAACGTCGGGCATCAACGAAGTTATGACGGCGACGGGAGAACTTTCACATTTCGGCATCCTGAATAATTATGCATGCATTGTTCTCATTTCATCTATGAATCCTTCTCAGTAATTGTGATGAATAGCTTAAACTGGCAAATTGAACTGCCTTTTGTAGTTTGCAAATCCTACTGCCTGATTTGTAGAAAAATTGATATCTCAGTTGATCAGGTATGACTGAAGTGTTATTCTTGAGAATTACTATGGTATGTCAGTGTTGCATGGCAGACTGAATTGTTGTTCCTAACTATTAATGAGATACCTGAGTTTTGAAGAGGTAAGTGAAGTGTTTCAAGTTTTTGAGACTCTTCAGTACTGAAGATTCGAGTAAAGTGTTACTGAAGAAACTTGAGTATTGAAGAGGTGAGCGAAGGTTGATTCCCGGGTATTACTGAGACACCAAAATGCTGAAGGGGTGAGTGGAGTGTTATTATCACGTATTACCGAGATACTTCAGTATTGAAGAGGTGAGAGAAGTGTTATCCCAAAATTTTTGAGACATGAGTATTGAAGAGGTGAGAGAAGTGTTATCCCAAAATTCTTGAGACATGAGTGGTGAAGAGGTGAGTGAAGTGTTATCCCAAAATTCTTGAGACACCTGAGTGGTGAAGAGGTGAGTGAAGTGTTATCCCAAAATTCTTGAGACACCTCTTTCTTGCAGGGGTGAGTGAAAAGTTATTTATCAGAAGCCCGAGATAAATGCCGTGGCCAGCATTCCTTGTCCCGTGCTCGCACTACCCTGCAATTACGTGGTCCGTACAACCGAAGCTGGAACATTTACGTCACAAGTTATTATGGGCCTCCATTTCGAAGAACACAACTTTCAGTCGCGGAAAAAGCGTCTTATTTATTACTTGTAGTGTTACAGTGTAAAATCTTTCCGAAAAAATGAAACTATTATGTGTCATAATGTAAGGTTAAAGTTCGGTGATTTAAACCTAAAATATTCCAGGAAAACTCAACTTGAGTTCCATTTGCTTTGCTCGTAAAACGTGAGTCTATCTGTGGGACTTACTCTGTAAAGAAAGATATTTCGAATCCATAGTTTGTCTTATTTTTAATTGACATCGGCGTTGCGAGGGGAACTGCGGTTCGAACAGAAATAAGACATCATTATTTTCATGGACAGGGACTCATTAGCTTTCGATATCGCGAATAATATAAAAGTTTGAGCAAAAACTCCCTCTAATAATCTTGGCAGACACGAGGAGTTTTGGATCGAGCTAACGGGAAAACGTCAGGTCTAATATTCGAAATAAAGCAAGCCTCATTAAACAATTCCCTCGCTTCATTTTTGATTCTATGACTTCGTCATGTGTTAAAAGGATTGCATTAATTTTAAAATTAATATAGCTGCTTATAAATATTCTATTGATAACTACCAGCGTATTCAGAACTAAATATTTCTGTTGACATAAAAATTCGATTGCTATATCACATGGGCCCGAATATGCTCTTAAAGGATCATTTAATTTCAGTTGACTCAAATTTAAATCAGCTGATGAATTGCAATTCCCGTAAATGACGAGGATAATAATGTAATCTACTGCTAAATTATTGGTCACACTATGAAATAAAATTATTTTAGCACATATGNATCTCAGTTCTGAGAAGCGCGAAAATATACAAATTTTACTCAACTTCAAGCAGGAATTCTTAAACTCTGGTCAGCGTATCACTATCGCCCGAAATGAAATATCAGGCGGTACCCGAAAATTTTCTGGATATGACCGACTTTCAGTTAGCGTAATTGTGCTCACATAGATGTTCACTGCCTTAATACATTAGATAACCTGACAATAATTTGTACCACGCCATCCACTTGCTCCGGTGACCCATCGTCAAATTCGAATGGTAAATAAACTTATTTTGCCAAACATAAGCCCAATAATGAAAATAAAATACAGATAATACGCACCGAGTTCCGTGCGGTACACCACGACCATGTCCGACGTCCAAGTGGTACTAGATTGCAAATGTTTTTGAACCTCTGACCCTGAGGGACAAAAATCTTAGAACTCATTCAGGTTGTTTGTCAGCAACAAATGTACGCCAAATCGTCAATCTGTTATAGAGAATTTATTTAGTCTTACGAGGACATCGAGTACCGAGTGAACAGTGAGTGTAGTTCGTACGGAGAAATATTCCGCCGAAAAACTACGTGGAAAATTATCAAGGCAAATGGAACTCTGGAATGATTGCAAGCTTCTGCTGGATGTTCATACCTGCTACCCCGGAGGCAAAATACACTCGGGCCTATACTTTCAAAATTCGCTAAGTGAACGTAAGTACTTACGCTCTATTTTCTTGTCTATGATTGGTGGATTTTGCTTGAAAGGCCGTCAATGATTGGCTGATGAACTTCCAATCTCTTAACTTTTTTTGAAAGTATAGGCCCTGGTCTTTCAAGAAAACATACTTAAGACAAGTGGCACTATGAATTGTGTGATAATGACAACCAGATGTATTTATTCAATCAACGTTCTTTATCTCTTCCGGTTCATCTGTTACATTGCTGCTGCTTAAATGTGCTCGCATGTTCTCTTACGATAAAAATTTAAGCACATTCAAACGATACAAATATGAGGTCAGAAAAGTCAAATTAACTATAGAACAATTTTCATTCTGGCCTCGGACCGAAAATTTATTAATTGAACCAGTGTTATAGAAGTGACCCGATTCAACAGAATCTCACTCCACGTAGAAGACCATCCTATTATCATTGTTTGTGTGGCATGAATTTCGACGATCTTGACTATTGTAAAAAGATTAGTTTTAATGGACCGTTGTCTACTATTGGAATTGATGTCATGGAACGAGCGAAGCTTGCGGGCTTGTAGCGATGCAGCGTAATACAGAGTATCTCATTTGTGCTTCTTGGAAAGCAGATAGGTTTAGCCAAATGCAGCCATTATCTTTGAAGCAAAAACAAGCGTCTGAGGATTGTGTTCGTTTAAATTACCCGAGTTTAGGCTCGCTGATAATCCAACATCAAGGGATTTACGAGGCCAGCAGCGGTATTTAGGATACACTGTAAATGCTCGGGTAGGGTTGCGCTAACATCTTCTCAATCGGTCCTATCTTGTGCAGGGCTTCTGCTGCGATCCACTACACTATTGAAAACGATAGCCCGCATGTTGGTGGGCATTAAACCCATCAGTGAAATTAACTTATAATTCAGATGGGAATTGTGCTGTTATGAAGTGATTGAATGCTGCCGATTAGACCAAAAATGTTGGGTGATCGTTTGTCGGCTATCAATTATAGTCTTTGTTTATCGTCTAATTTTTTGAAGGACTTAAATATCAGTTAGCGTCGGCAATTATTGCTAGCAATGTCCTTGAAAATGTGATTTTTTTACCTTATTTGGAGCGCTCCAAATAATGTCTGCAAATTGCACAGTGAGCTGACTCCAGATCATGCTCATATTGAACGATGTCGCCTGAAATATTTTTGCGAAAATCTATGTATATTAATTATCTATTTTAAACAAGATGAAACCGTAAAGAATTTGGATCCATGGTATGAGTGCCAAATTATAACCGTACTTTACATATCCAGAAATTTTCAGATTTCGCCGATCGAGTATGACGACCAAATGTAGGTTGGCTAGATTGGCCCCACTGTTTGTTTATGAAGTAGTTTATTGAGCATTTCACGGTTCAGTGGCACTTTTAAAGCTTTTAAAGCGTCGTAATATTCTTCTAATATTTCTTCTGGGAAATCTCATCTTGTCAAGGCAGCTGACCGGGATGAAGCTAATCACGAATTATATTCATGCAAGAGAAAAAAACGTTCACGCACTTGCTGCAGTAAATATTGCGTCAATCCTTAGACGAAAAATTTTAATCAAAGTCATAAGTCAATGATAATGCATATTAGCAAAATTCAGCCGCGCTTTTTACCAACACTTTACCCATTGTAGATAAGTTACCAGTAAAGATTATAAATATGAGATTCCATAAAGTTTTCTATATAAAGGCGACAATATTGGGAGCTTGAGCAAATCTAAAAGACTTGTCATAAAAAATGTCCTCTCAAATAATTATCTTTATGTTTCTTATTAAATTATTTTATTTAAGCGTTTGAATACTATATTATTCTATTAAACTTGTTGTTTTTTCCAAATATGAAACAATAATTTATTTTGCAAGTTTGCAATTTTTTTTCGATTTGTGAATCAGCCTTCTCCGAGGAGGTTTGATTTGAAAAATCAAAAGTCAGCGTATCACTAGCGCTCCGAAATGAAATTTCAGATTTCAGGCGGGATGCGAAAATTTTCGGGATATTATCTTCTTTTAGTTAGCGTTAATGATTGATAGATAGGTAGATTGATAGATATTTTAGCGTTAATGACAATATTAATGTCATTGGACGTCAATGACATTTTAAATTTATTGTACGGCGTTTTGAATGAAAGTTATTTGTTGTAGAGTAAAATGAAGCTTACGCAGTACCTGAAATCGAGTTTAGGGAATAACACACGGACAAAAATTAGGTATTATATATACAATTTCGAACATTATCACTCAAAATTACACTGAATATCATTTAAATGACGCGGCTTATGGAGTGGTCTGTAAATCTGGAGACTCATTCTTGATGATGAGGGCTTCTGCTATGGCCAGTAGTGTAGTGGCGGGGCACCTCGAGACGATGCAGGTGCAAGCTTCCTAAATTTCAAAAACTTTTCCTTCGAAGCCTTCGTTCTACTTCATATAATGAACAATGTTTATTAAAAAATCTTACAAATATAAACAAATATTTTTTAGAAACATTATTTCCCGAACTTTCAAATACATTATGTGTCCAAGAACAAAAGAAAAAAAGAAGTTGAAGTTGTTGAAGTTAAAATAAGCCACTGATCGCTAGCCCTCCACAAAACTAGCATTAAATTACAGCTCCTGCCTAAGTATGATTATAATTCATTTGACGACTATAAATGAAGTTGACTAATGGAATTTTTAGTACATAGAAAGTTATTTTAAGCAACAAGTATATCAATATTGCGAAATATTTTACCTGATATTCCATTACGTTTGTTTCAAATTTCCTCGAAGAAATAGTCTACGCAGTATAGGCAAATTGACGTCCATATAAGCCGGCCCGTGATCGATGCTTCTTGTGATCTACGCGCGATCGAAATTGAAAATCTAAGAAGTCCATTGTGAGTTTAAAGCTACCATCGACAAACTCATGAGCGAAGCAATGAATCACTAGAATTTCTTCGATTTATAAAGCGAGCCTGAAACAGCCATTACAGTGATCTCGCGAAAATCAGGGAAGGCCGGACAGGAGCCCTTGGGTGGCCATCGGATATGCGAATTTATTTTGCCATAGGAAAGTTTTGTCTTGAAAGAAGACGAGAGTACTCCAAACCGATGTGAAAATTAAAATTCTATCTCGCATCGGGCTAATGAAAACCTTTTTCAACGTTAATTTTCACGAATTTCCAGCTTAGCAATTGACTTATCTAGGTACGACGAATTAATCTACTAGACGTCTTGTCATACCATTAATGGTGGTTAGCTTAAGGACGCGAGTTGCTTACTATTTAACCATTCACACTTGACTGATTTCGTTTATGTAGATGGCCTCTAAAAACAACGCTCTTTTTTAAATTGGATAACACTGCAAATTTAAATTGCGATCAAATAGTTAATTGAGCTTCTTCGTTGATACTAACACAAATATCAACAATATCGCTTATGTTCAGACCTATGACACCGTAGCTCACTCTGAATCTTTCTCACTCAACTGTTGAGACCCAGTTAAATTGCACCTGAAATAAAAGCAGAAAATCAACGCAGCTAGTGCGCTATTTCTAGCGTGTACTGCTGATCGAGGTAGGTAATCTCCATGCAACCATTACTCAGCGTTGTTGTCGGGAGCGAGCTAGTTAGAGAGGACAATTAGCACCCTGCGTGCCACTATAGTGACTTGCCTTTAGATTTACTGAGCCCTACAGCAGCTTGGGAAGGATACTAAACTATAGCAATCTATTGACACTAAATACCTACTGAATAAAGATCAACTGCTATCTGATATAACGCCGCTCGTAATAATGGCCTCTTACAATGTGATGTGCACATTTAAGAATCTTACTAATTTCCGTCAGTTTCAGTACAATGGCCTCTGTAGTTGCACACTCCAAATCATTACATTATTTTTGGGTCGAGTTGGGTGATAATGAAGCTCACACTTGTTTTTAGATCTATAAACCAGTGCTTGCTAACAAAATTCTTAACTGAGTTACTGGGAAAACCTGTACGCGTAGAAACTTTCCGCATTTATATTGAAGTTGATATAGTACTGTATAGGAGAATAAAGTCTGGTAGTAAATTCTTAGACCGTTTATTACTTTTTGTCCGATTTTCACCATCCGGCCGACTTCTTTTTGATACGAAGTCACTTGTTCTGGAGTAAGAATTCTTTGACGTCACCGTCATTTTAGACGTAAAAGTAGAGTCAATTAGTTGCGATTGCATAATTTGTCAAATTTTAATGTAAGCCAGCCAAATTAATTATTAACCTAGAATTTCGAATCGAAGAAAAGGACGACAACATACCATGGTATGTTTTCAACATACCATACCATGGTATGTTGAACAAGCATTTGTACAACATACCATGCTATGCACGCTGAATTTGAATTTTTACGAAATATTTTCTCGCTTAATGGATTTCCGGCAAGTTTGGTGCATACCCAAATCAAGAAATTCATGTCGAATCTATTAAGTGAGGTTGTTCCCGAGCACGATAGTAGGAACGTTATTTATTGTTTTTTCCTTACTTCGGCCCTGAGTCCGAAGCAATGTCAAGAGAATTAAAAAAAAGTCTTGTTCAATAGATACTTTCCAAACGTCAAACTTCATATTGTTCTCATAAACAGTTTCAAAATCGGTTCTTTCTTTAGATATAAAGATATGCTCCCTGTTCATATGCGATCGTCCTTGGTTTATCAATTTCGTTGTGCATGATGTGCATCTGCGTACGTCGGGGTGACGTCATGCAATCTTTATTCCAGGGTCGCTGAGCATAAGGGCAGGAGTTGTAGGACGTGACAGTTGCTATCGCGCCCCCCTCATTCGGCTGTGCGCACTCACGCCGAGCAGTGTGATGTCCCTGTTTCTGAGAGTGACTTTAGAGTGTTAGCTTCCACCTCCGGTACTTCAGATTTGCGTATTTTAGAATCATTAGACATTTTCAAGGCCCAGTTTAAATTTTTCTTAGGCCCAGTTTAAATTCTGCTGTTGTTAGCTCCTATCCCCTTGAAATTGTGAATAGGTAGGTTTTTATGCCCTATTACTTGTAAATTTAGGTTTTGATTGTGTTCTGTGCTTTCAATTGTATTACCTTGTGACTTTCTATGTAAATTCTAGATTCTAAGAACTGACGATGGAGCTGGACTCCGAAACGTTCTCTATAAAGATATGAATTTTTGTAGAATATTCTTTGCTTTTAAATTTCTAGTTAACTTGCGATTTAAGCAAATAAGTGACATAAATTTTTAGGCATGCCTTTGGTTTTTAATCCTTGGCTAGAACAATATAATTCATAGTTATTTGTTATAAAAAAATTTAGCAGGGTCTGAAATTTCTTCTTTATATAAAAAATTGTCATTTCACTTCCCTTGAACCCTAGTAAACTCAAGTTAAAACCCAAGTTAAACGGATGCAACAGCTTTAATATTTATTATGAACATGGCGCTGGCAAGACTTATTTATGGGGATAAGTAACCGTGCGAACTCGCCACGGCTGCCCGAACATTTCAGCTCATTTGAGCACCCACAACCCGGGCCCACAGATATTTATTTCATGGCCCATGTGAGTTAGGTTTCCTAATAATTTTATTCTAATGTACCCGTGATAAGCTATTACATTCGAGAGAAGGAACCCCACGGTTGACAAGGTCTCTGATTGGGCGACATTGTCGGGCGCTGCGCGCTGCGATGTCCGCTCAATGTTGTGTATTTGCGCCTCGACAATTATTTTGCAGCTTGGCGCTCGATTGAACGCCATGCAAAATTTCCTCACAATGTTTAATAAAGCAAGTATGGTGCTGGACCTCGTATTTAGTAGAATATAATTCATTGGATCCAGCTTCTATAAAGCCAACCTTATGGCAAATCTTTGTCGGTTAATCGACGGCCAATAAATGATCGGTGCTATCCCGTGCGGAACCAAGTTGGAACTCAAAGCAGAATGATTTAGCGGCGTTGCATTAGATTTTTTTATACGATCTTCCAACTTTCAGTATTGATCAGGGCCTATACCTTCAAAAAAAGTTAAGAGATCGTAAGTTCATCAGCCAATCATTGACGGCCTTTCAAGCAAAATCCACCGATCATAGAGAAGAAAATAAAGCGTAAGTAATTACGTTCACTTAGCAAGTTTTGAAAGTATCGCCCCCTGAGGTCTAATTTTGGCTCCGTGATTATCCGATGAAAATTACTTGCATTTCTCAATAAAATTTTGTTTTGGTCGTCCATCTTTATTAATACAAGAATATTTATTGTTCTTCATCAGCGATGACGTTGGCAAGCTGTATTCTTGTTAAAATGCAAGAAATGTTAAATTAGGAGTCGAATATTGTCTTATTGTACAATATTATTTTCGAACTATAGCCAATCTTGTTTTGTTTCATAGGTTTTTTTTCAATGCAAATGCTTGATGCTGCAATGGAACAAGAGAATTATGCCTAAGCGAATCGAATAAGCTGTACATAATTTTCTAATAATTTCAAATGAAGACCCAAAATTAAATTTACAATTTTCTGACCAGCCTTGACGATAGAGCAATAGTCAAGATTCTTTCTAAAATAATTTCCTTGATTTCCGCTACGATACGATTACGTAAAGCTTTCTTATGAGAATGTTAAATTGACGGTGAAATGTATGAAAATGAACGATTTAGGAACACGTTTGCCACGGATCGCGGAGTTCGGCCAGCTCTCGCCAGCTTAGCATATAAACGTTTCGCTCGCATACCAGAAAAGGTGTTTATTCGTTTCGTCTCATTGGAGCGGCTTGCATCATTGAATTTGATCACATCTGAGTAATAAGAAACTCATTCGGGTTGTAATTTGGGACTGAAATTCCATTCTTTGCACAATGTAACTGAAAACTGGAGTTCAGTTTCGAGAAGTACGACGATTTTATGTTCATTAAAAGCCAGAAGAGCCACAGTGTCATGAAGTACAGATCTGCAGAGCGCTACCTAATTATACACCGAGAAATGGGAGCCAAATCAGGTCGTTCATATGAGACTGCGTCGCTGCTGCTTCACTACAGCACAGTTATGAAGAAAATTTAGTTCTGAATTAATAATAAGGACGTTACTAGAGTTAAGAATGCGAGCAATTCTTGCCAACTAGGAAATTCATTTGTGGGATCTTGTTCTTATTAATGACATGAATTCTCGCGGCCACGGGATGCAGTTCTTATAATCAGTTAATTTAGAAAAACTGCGACCGCTTTAATCCTGGAAATGCATACGGTCACTAAGTTACTTAAATCTCTCTTCAGGAGATAAATAAACTGTCCATAAATTTTACTGTCGTATATGATTGAGTGCCAGCAACTGCACATGTAAAATTTAAATTTGTCATGATTTCAATTGGAATTGAAGAAAATAAAGAAAGCATTTGAGGCAAATGCTGAAGCATTCTAAGCGCACAGTTTCTGAGGTTAAAAAAGTCTACGGATAACAAATATATCAATAGCGATAAATATTAAATTAGAGCAAACCTCTGTAATTAAGGTATATATACTTTTTGCAATAAAAAGAATCTGTACAAATTGAACAGTTTTATCGTCATAACAAATTAACGCATCTGCTTTTCCAGTTTCTCCAAAAAACTTGTTGAAGATGTGAACCTCGGTAGGCGTAAAATAGAGTTGTAGTAATATCATCCTGAGGACGCAATGCTAACGCTTGTCCACTCTCTTTCCTCTTTCTGGAGGGCAGAAGCAACGGGCGATTTAAATTCATTACCGTACCAGCTCCCAGCTGTCTTCAAGGAAACGTAGAATTCGAATAAATCTTATGCAGGGACTTTTGAGATTTTCTAGCATCATATTTCAGTTGGTTGACATAGTAATTTAGGGAATCAGTGTATGGTGAAGGTTTGTAGGCAGGAACGTGCACTGCACTCTTATTTCGACGCCGTGCCACTCATACCATATATTTTTTTACCTTAAACAGACCAACAATTTTGTTAATCAGAGAGTTCAGCAGGATGCACGGCCATCGACTACAGCAACTTACGGCTCACACCATCTAATCTCTGATAAACGTACGTGTAAGTAAGAAATTTTCTCGCAATCGCGAACTGGCCCTAGAGCTCGTTTCTCCTAAACTCTAGCTAGGCTTCTCCAGTTTTGTGCTAGTAGATGTTGAAAAGAAATAATTATTGAGAATACAGTGATTAGTTCAGGTAGAGTTTGCCATGGTTTACTCAGAAAACTATCGAAAGACAGTAAGAAATAATTTCATGTATTTTAGTCCCTTCAATGCGTTCTCCAAGTAAGTATTTCATGATGCCTTGAAATATCAGTGCTACTTTCATCGAGGCCATCGTGCGCCAATGTCGCTGATGAAAGATACGAGTGACCTGGTCCTAGAGTGGTCAGAGATATAAAAGATCGTAATACGGAGACTCCAGTTCATAGTAAACTTGAAAGAGAGTAGAGGATGTATCGTGCCGCAGGTTTGAGTTATTGGCTTACTATCTTTAAGATTAAAAGAGGCTTCTCTTAAATCTTCGAGGCGAGTATCACGACTGGGCTGAAGGCCTTCACAACGACTAATGATAGGTCGAGCACGCTGCGGGTTCAACTTTGATTAAAATATAAAGATGCGTCCTACGATAGAACTACTGATAAACCAAAGCTTTCGTGCGCAAAAGAATGCTTGCGTGCTCCCTACGTCGACTGAATTATTAAAGAATGTACGTGGCAATTTGATTAAAGAAACTTCGGAAATAAGCCCATATGTTATACAAATTGAAAAAATGAAGATAAGTTGTCCCTCCATTAAATTTTGTTCTTAGTTGATTTTGAAATATTAGTTGTGGTTATGTCGTTCATTTCGTATTCAGAGTTTGTTGTATTTAGTTCCGCAGTTTACTAGCTTAGGTACTAGTGTAAGCTAGGGTTTTCATTTGTAATCAGCATCAATACGGTTAAGACAGCCAATCTCTTGCGAAAAAACTTTATTCAAATGACGTGCCTTGGCTCATTAATCAATTAACTAACATTGATTAATTAGAACATTAATTTCCAGTTATTCACTTCTTTATAACATCAGCCAACACAGCGGCGGGAGCGTCTCAAGTCCTAAATATCTTCTTTTTTGCTTTTTCACTATCCTTTGGATTGTGTGAATACACATTTATAAATTTGCATTGTCTTCCACATAAATCTGATGACAAAAAATTAAAATAAGGTAATCAAAATAAGGGTATAAGGCAATTAAATGAGGTAAAAGTAGAAGTAGAGTAGTAAAGGAAGTAATCTACATATCCGTAGATATGTAGATTTCAGTAAACGTCTGATTATCAGAAAATAAGGTTAAATGACATGCAAATGAGCTCTACAAGCCACAACATGGGCAGGAAAAAATATTGATTTCTTGAGGTGATTCATTGGCGATGAGACTCCGGCTAGTATGGATCAAATGGAGGTGTTTGATTAAGAGCAATAGTGATCGCTGAGATAATGAGGCAACAGGCGCCTTCAAGTGATTCATGAAGACAGCTATGCAGAGGGCAAGTGCTCTACCGTAACGCTGTTTTTACTTTTGTTATTCAATACATGTTTTTTAAAGTGCTTTGAAAGAAGAGAATATTTGATTTCAGAAATCGAGAAAGAGAAAATTTTAAGTAAGGATATAACTGTGCATGACAAGCGATGTATGTTGCTGTTGATTTGTGTGACATGTTTAGTACTTATAAGAAACTGTGCTGTCTTCATTCACCACTTTTTAAGAGCAAAAAATATCGAAGCTGTAATGAAGATAATGTAGAGATAACTATACATTTTAAACAAAATGTTCTAGAAAATTAATTAATCATGAAGAATTGCCCTGAGAAATAATTTACAAAAAGACAGTATTTGAAAATTAATTATAATAGTTAACACGAAATACCCAATCAATTACGATAAGGAATCATTTTTAATTTTAAGGCACAAGTTTTAAAATGCATGTCACAATATTTTCTGACACATGTACACGTGTATAGCATGAATTTTATAACAAACGAAGAACAAACCATAGGCCAACTTTAGAAATTTCTTGAACTACAGGGCACTAAAATGATTCCGGCGACAATCAACCCACCATTTGACCGGGACAGAAGGCTTATGAGGCGTAAAAAATTCGATTTTATTGCAATAATCTTGTTTGTAACATTCATCCGGACCGCATACGGGCGTACGTATCCAAGCTACGTGCAATAGCAAAAAAAAAAGAAAACAATTGGCGTGTACGCAGCACAGCTCTGGAATACTAAGCACTTGAACTGGTACAATTACATCCTGCAGCATCAATCACGCATGATCTTCACCATGATGTATGTGCAGCACGCTCTGGAATTCTTTTGACCAAGCTATAAAATCAAAATACAGCATCTACAGAATTACAAAGGATTTTTTATGACGGAGCAAGTTGATATATTTTTAAAATGTACATGTATATATTGTGTAAACACGAGTGGTTAATGACCAGAGAAATCATTGATTTAAATTTTCAGGATCGAACAATATTCTTCAGTGGACGTTGGTTGATAAAAATTCAGGTTCAAGGAAGTAATTTAATTTATTAACGATCAAATGGTATATATTGTGTGTGTAGCCTTGTGTTCAAATAAGGGTATCATGTCACATCGCGTGCTTTCTTCCATCGAACAGGTTCCGCTGCTGCTCATATCCATACAATTATGCCGTGCCTCGCGTCTGATCTCCGGCATCACCGATATAGAGAGTTGAGAGTTCGTTGTTGTATTTAAATAATAAGTTAAGTTATGGGAGAAGCAGATTTTCTAAATGCCTGCAGTACGGAAAGTGCTAGCAAAAAACGTAAAACTTTGTTATTGCCAACAAATAAAAGCAAGGGACATCATCAGTATTTTTTTGAGTACAAATATACTCAGGTATGGATGTGCAAGTATTAATCTAGAAATAATAATTTTCAAAAAGAAAATAATAAGGCAAATGAAGCAAATTTCCAGTGAATTCCATGAAAATAGAGTGCATAACTGATAACTGTATACCAATTTGTTTCTTAATAATGTACCGCGTATTGTCAAGTGAAAGAGATTACGAACAGTAAATTAAAATTATCTGACTGAACCAATTGTTAACAGCTAGAAGTGGATACATTTTGTTAGGCTTATGGCTGTACTACTGCGATGGTTTGTGTCCCAAGACAAGGAATGAGTTCCGAAATGTCAGCAAATGCATTGACCAAATCAACGGCCTATTACAAGCAGTCCCATGCGTCATGCTGACGCTGGGAGGTAATCAGCAGCACACGTAGTGCTGATACCGGAAGGTAATCATTAGACAATTGCGTTAGGCTGACGCAGCGACGCTGCAAGGTAATCAGCAGACGCTATAGCGTAATTCAGACGCTGGAAAGTAAACAGCTGACACCCGAGAAATGGTCACGCTCGAAGGACATCAGCAATAATAAGTGTACTTCAGAAGAGAACCTGGGAGGTATTTAACAGACACGTGTCTTGTGCTGATACTGTAGTGTAATCAGCAGACACGCGCGTAATGCTGACACTAGAATCATCAGCTACATACGTAATACTGGCACTAGAATCATCATATATACGCGTAATGCTGAGCCTGAAAAGTGAACAGTATACACGCGCCTAATGTATGCTGCCTAATTCATCATCACAATCTGCATGCGGTGTGAGCACGAGGCGAACGCTCCTCCAGTGCTAGCCATAATTCTCCGCTGATTTATTTATGCTCTTGTATCTCTAATGTTTATAGACAGAAAAATTAGTATAATTAGAATGGCGAGAATATGAATCATTGAGGACGTCCATCAATGCGAGATTAAAACACGAAAATATTAACCCATCCTCGTCTATGCAATCTTTCTCTCTGCCTTGATGAATTCTAGTTCTGAAAAAATGAGTGTGCATTATTAATGGGAAATCTAATCCCGTACAAACGGGCTATGAATATGAAGCTTCACGTCAGTGCAAAGATTGAAGTGGAAGTCAGTCTCGGAGTGTGATGGATGTAACAAGTCAAATATTCCACTACTTGTTAAGTTCAACCACTCAAAAGAGTCACAGATTCTTCGATCCGGAGCTACTCGCATTCATAATCGTCGGTTGTGGATCCTTGGGCCATCAATCACGACAATAATCAATGCCTTTCTTTTGTATCAAGTTCTCGCTGCACGCTCGGTTGACTAGCCTCCTATCTTACAGCTGCAACTGCAGCTAATTAAGAATTTCTGCTCAACCTTTTATATGGCGGCGTTACTAAAGAAAATTCCAACAACAAAAACCCATTACATACATTTCAAGTCAATAAATGAATCAAATTCAGATTATTTGATTATATTCGATACTTATTATTATAGAGTTAAATAAACATGAAATTAAAGTGATCATGTTTGGTGATAATGATTAACAAAATTATTTAAAGGTCTGGCTATTTCGTTCAAGTGTCACGGGTGAGTGAAGGGGTGAATAAAATATCCACTGTAAGGCCTCAGTCCCCGGAATTCGCCGCGCCTACTTCCAATATATTGGAAGTTAAGCTTGTAAATTCTATGGTACGTTAGCATCGACCACCACTCGATTCTCATAGTCTCTGAATTCTAAAACTCTTCGTACCAAATTTCAACGTCCGTTATGTTCCAGTCTGAATTGCTTTTTATCAGCCTGTCACTCCTATCTCATTCTAAAATATACATTAGAGAGTTATTAATTTTTAATTATGAATTAATGTACATTCTGGTATGAAAGTGTGCTGAAATAAACCCAGAAGTGAGCGCTACCGAGACGCAGGTAGCCATGCATGTCTATACTTAGGCATCAGTGAACCATGCTAAAATAGTTGATACGAGACCTCTTAATAGAGGCTCTGCGACGACCAACTGAGTTACCGTATTGCCGCGGCAGTTGTATATGCGAGTTCATACCATAAAAATGTGCTAACTACTGCCTATTGTACCGCTTGCAATAGCTCCTCTATCAATTGCGATGAGTAATAAAGTCGCTTCTCTGCTTGATTTTTGCAGATATTATTGGTCTTTATCCGAATGTCGGATACTGCATGATCCAATTACAGTCTTTGTAATGTGTTGCTTTGCAATTTGTAGTTTTTTTGCTAGGATCATTTGGGCTGTTATCATTGGCTGCTACAAAGAGAGATTATTGGCGGAATTGATGCAATGTAATGTGCAGCGAGATGCTACCTTGAAGTTGAATGTAATGAGTCATGTTAACTACAGTTTTGGCTTACTAATAACGAATACTCGGTTATTGTACTGGAATTATTGTAAATCAGGCCTTTCCTGCATTGCCCTCTTCTACTAGGTCTATATATGAAAATTTAATGATTGGGTACAAATTTTGCTCAGATACGCATATGAGTTTGCTTCATTACTATATTGTCCCTCGGAAGCTCAAGGTGGAGCGACTCCAAATATTATTCTTTCTTAGACTCAAGCTAGGACTTTTTTATTTTTCTCGTCAAACGCGTGCTCAATTGACACTACAAAAAAAAAATTAAAATCATATCAACTGGAAAAAAGTAATCGATAAATTTTCGATGAAAAAAAAATTGTCGGAAAATATTCAGGCTTTCAATACAGGAACCGAAATACATGCAGTTTCATTCATTTTTTAATCAAACTGATCATCGGTAATCATGACCACAGAGAAGGAGAAAATTCCTGACAAAGATAGAACCATCATCAGTTGATGAACATCGGGATGAACATCTTGAGATCATTCCGAAACTTTAGTATTTCCTAAAATAAATCAAAAGAATTTAACAAGTTGGGGTTATAATGTTTTCACAAAGACGATTTTTTAGGGGAAGGTTGGTAACAGAGTTCATCGGCTGCCATCATAAAGTAAGGCTTCATTCAACACAAGGCCGAGGCGGGGATTTGACAGTGCCGAAAGTGGACATCGGCGCGGCTTGTCAAGGGAATTTTATGGCTTCTAAACATCAATGCGGCTCACTATTTACGACTGTTCTCATACGCAGTCAGATACTTAACCAATTCACATAAACTTCCACTGAAGCCGTCGTGACCAGTCGCAATGTAACCATTTCCAAGATTCTCATTTTCTTTTCGGGTCAGTTTTGGCCCAATAATGATTGACTGAAGTGTAATTTCCAATTTTTTTCATTATGTTATAGTTATTTCGTGCCTCCTGTTTGCTAAAAAGTAGTCTCTTGCGGGAATTCATTCAGTTCAGATGCGTAAATGACCAACGTATATAATCTTCGAGAAGATTTCATTAACTGTGCCATTCATAATTCGGATGGAAATATAAACTATATCCTATCGTCGAAATTAACGCGTACCTGAGAAGCTTACTGAATACCGTCAGACTTTGCGGGATTTTCCTAAGCAGTTTTCTAAGGTCAAACTTCTGTAAAATATCCAGTAACCTCGTAACTTTGGAGCTGTGGTCAATTTTTATTGAGCTTTTGGGCAGAAGGTGAGATCTTGATCTTGCAGTGTTCAATTTCTTGAGAATTTCCACAGAGCCAATTAAGAAAGATACTTGATTGAATATACTTGATACTTGAATAAGGTTTCATAAAAAATATCCAAGTTGAGCACATAATTTTAGAACCAGCAACCTGTACATTTTTGCAAAATTACGCTCATTTGTCTACAGGGACAGGGAGTAAAGTGCGACTGCTGCTGTTGAAGTGCTAACCGGATCTCCCTCTAAGAAGTCGAGTTCTTTTCCGGAGAAATCCCTCAATTGGATTAATCGCCAACAGGCGATGAATGGCCCTGATTTTTTCCCCCTTGACCGAGCAACATCATCATGGATCATTAGATGCATCAGTAATGACAGTTATTATAAAAGAAGCCAGACGTGCATTAGATGTCAATCGCCAATCTGACATTTAGCCTCTTCTCGTAAGATAGATCGGCTTCATTTTCAGGATTTCGTTTTCTTGAAATGCTTAGAAAGCAATCAGAGAGTCGCAAGAGGATGCAGATTACTTTAGTTGTTCGACAAAAAACTTTCCACCGAACAAGATTTTTTTACATCTGCTGGTATAATCAGCGTTTTCATTTTGGTTTAAGTTCACACAAGTTGTTTGCGGTGAACTTTAATAGCATGGCGATGTCTTCGGGATTAGAGAAGAATGTCCTTTGAACTCATAACGCATAAGTTCCTAATGAACTTATTCTTATGTTTTACATCATTATTTCCTTGTTTCATATAGTTTATTGTAAAGTTTCGGTTTAGTGTTACAATGTTTTCATGGATAGTTCAGTTTTATTGTTTCATAGAATTCAGAATCCGAACCAAAAAGACCCCGATTGTAATGAACGAAAATGCAGTGTAACAAATGGTTTCGCGGATAGTTCAGTTTCATTGTTTTATAGAATTCTGAATCCGAACCAAAAAGACCCCGATTGTAATGAACGAAAATGCAACTATTTGGGAACCGAAAGTTCTAGCGCTTTCTCTCCCTTACAAATACATATTTCGTACTCTAAATTTTTCCGCGAAAATAATATGAATCTCAGTAACAATTTTGTATCGAGTTCCGGAAATTCTTTTTACCTATACCTATACTATAATCTTCAAGATTACTCTTCCCCGCAACCTTACTGAGATTACTCTTCACCTCAACCTTACTGAGATTACTCTTCCCCGCAACCTTACTGAGATTACCCTCTACTGTTTGCTATATGAGGTTGAATGACTATTAACAGTAACAGAAACAGTAACACTATAGCGCAAATTCCTGTATCAAAACTTACAAAATACAAACGGAATAAAACTCGTAGGGACTCAACTGAACCGAAAAAGTGAATGATATTCATTCACGTAGTAATTTAATTCAGGAATTCATGACAAAAAAATGTTCATATGAATCGAAGAATTTCTCTGCACAAATTCTAAATTACGCTCATCCGTAGGTAATAAAATTCCGCAGAGAAATTGTAAATTCAATAAAAGTGTCACTAAAGTACAACTGAGATTACCCTTCACTGCTACCTTACTGAGATTACCCTCTACTGTTTGCTATATGAGGTTGAATGACTATTAACAGTAACAGAAACAGTAACACTGAATACAGTAACACTATAGCGCAAATTCCTGTATCAAAATTTCCTGCGCAAAATCCTGTATTTTTCTTTCAGGTAGCAATTTAATTCAGGAATTCATGACATAAAAAATGTTCATAGGAATCGAAGAATTTCTCTGCACAAATTCTAAATTACGCTCATCTGTAGGTAATAAAACTCCGCAGAGAAATTGTAAATTCAATAAAAGTGTCACTAAAGTACAAAGGAGATTGCAGCTTCATAAAATGAATAAAATGTTCGTTTCTTTGGAAGACAGGGACTGAAGTTTATGTGCTTCCCTGTGTCACTTCTACATTAAAATACAGACCATTAAACCAATTCGTAAAATTTTAATAATTTCTAATTCCAATATGCATAGGAAGCGGAGATTACATCGAACAGCAGCAACATGAATTTTAATGCCTCATTTGAAACAAATGCAAATCTAATACGAAAACGCTGCCATAAATTATACACGAGCGAATAAAAACGTAAAACCAAACGTCTATGACTTTTATATGCTAACTTTAATCGCTTTACTAGCCATTTAGAGTGATCCATTTCCTATAATCTGTGCAAATTCTAATTGTGGCGGGATTACAATGCTCGGAAGGCTGCTGTGATGATCATCACTGATTAGCATAAGGCTCTCAGTCTCGGCACGGTTGGGTAAGCGCCCGACGGTCTTTTCTAATTCACTTCATTTGCATAGCCTGCAAGAACCGTACGATGCCAGGGCAATAATTAAACAGAGTTAACTACTGAAGATGACCACGGCTATAATGTGAACTTTACGGCAGCTCTTGCTCCCATACCATGGAGATGCCTCCAAGATTTCAGTAGCTCTACGCCATTATCATCTCTGTTGAACAAATTATGGGCGAATTATCAACGGCCGCTAACATCCTGCCATAAATTGGCTTATAGTAAACCAGACTTGATTTTCAGAAGAAATAATGGCTTGTCTTGCATGCATGGGAAATTCTTCTTCGGCGCAAAAAGTATAATTAGTTCATTCTGAAATCCTCAAGCAAATTTCAAATGCTGGCTATGAAATTGTTGCAGTGGTGAATGTGCAATTTCTTTTATAGATATGACAGCTCAACGGAAAATATTGTGTGATGAGCCAGACATATGAATTAACTTCAGCAGCGAGAGGATCGAGGTTCTGTGCCATGACAGCACGTGCAATTCCATGGGAGACGCGAAGACTTGCGAAGACTTAAATAAAAAATTACGTGGCACTGCAATGCAACAATAGCAAATCATTTATCTTCATTGTTGCTTAATGCGTATGCGATGATACTTATCAATATCCTTGGAATGTAGAAAATAATTACATACTTGTCAGTTACAAAGTCTTGAAACATTAAAACTTAAAAAATCAGCATAATTTGATGAGGTGAATATTTGATATGAACTGCTTCATTACTGAAGCGAAATGTCGCGGTCTCCATTCAATAAATGAATACGTACTTTAAAAGGAAACCCACTGACATGAAAAACTGTTGTTTTATAAAGGCACTCAGACATAAGACCTGTCTCTTATACACATCTAGATGTGTATAAGAGACAGCCCCTTCACTGCTAGCCNACTCAGACATAAGACACTCAGACATAAGACACTCAGACATGAGACACTCAGACATAAGACATTCAGACACAAGAAATTCTCGTATTTCAAGGAGACATCGACTAGCGACGCAAGGCTGTGCACTGTTAACGTGTCTACTTTATTACTACCTTTGAAATTAATTAGCAACTCAGGTTAATTTAGCAGGTTAATTTAGCCGATCAACATTGCAAATAGGTTTACTGAACAAACACATTTATCTAATTCTGATTTGTGGGGGCTGTGAGAAAGTAAAGGGTTGATGACATTTAGGAATTAAAGATATACATTAATCCTGTTTGGTAAATTAATTAATTATGGGTTGTAAAATGTGCGTGAGAAAGAGAAAATCTAATATCTCAGTGAATTATTCCCATATCATAATATCTATAGTTCAATAATTATAATTCCCACATATAATTATAATTCCCAATAATTCAATTCCCACATGTAATTATTGTTCATTCAACTTGATGAGCGGAAAGATTATAGGCATGACTCATATCGGTGTTTTTGATGTTAAAAGACACTCAGACATAAGACACTCAGACATAAGACTCTCGTATTTCAAGGAGACTGCGACCAGCGACGCAAGGCTGTGCACTGTTAACTACTTCATATTATTAATATCATTGTTATGATTATTATCATTAGTCTCATTACTTGTTATTATTTGTCTACTTGAATTACTACCTTTGAAATTAATTCGCAACTCAGGTTAATTTAGCAGTTTAATTTAGCCGTTCAACAATGCAAAAATGTTTACAGGACAAACACATTTATTTAATTTTGAGTTTAGGGTGCTGTGAGAAAGTTAAGGGTAATGATGACATTTAGGAATTAAAGATGTACATTAATCCTGTTTGGTAAATTTATTAATTATCGGTTGTAAAATGAGCGTGAGAAAGAGAAAATAAAATATCTCAGGGAATTATTTCCCATGTCACAAAATCTCGAGTTCAATGTAATTATTGTTCATTCAACTTGATGAGCGGAAAGATTATAGGCATGACTCATATCGGTGTTTTTGATGTTAATTTGTGGCTCGTAGGTTCCAAATTTAAAGAAGTCTTGCGGTTTAAATTTGTAACACTTTTGCGCGGTTGTGTTCCTTGTTCTCAAAAAAAGGTAACACCGAAATCATAGTGAAATTCGGTACATTAATGGCCAAAAGTTTTTGTGTACGGTGTTGTTATCACCATTTTCCCTCTTTTTTAACTTATATTGACATGGCGTTGAAGTTTATAGGCCACCATACGCTAGCAGCTATAGCAAGAGGAAGCCAAAACACGCTATTAATTGGCTTCATTACGTCGGTAGTTAAGTTCCTCAGAGTGCCTCATTAATTTGGTTACGATAAGAAATTGGACGATGTTATCGTTCAATGTTAAGAGCTCAGCACCGCGGGAGCTACAGACGAGCGCCAAGCACGCAAGTCGCGCTCCTTAAATTGGAACGTGATCTTGCCATTGATTTGTATCGGTAAATTTCCTTCCGCTTGTTTGATGGCAGATTCCCTGCATGAAGTCTTGATGCTGCGCGCCCCGTCCAACCATCAGCCATTGGGGTGACCCGAATAAAAATCAAAGCCGTTGGGGTGACCGGTATAAAAATCGAAATAAAATGAGTCCGTGAGTGTAGGAACGATTCAAAATTCTTATGAAGTATCGCAGGAGGTACACCAATTATATTATCAATCTCATAAATAAGTTCCCGTTTATATTTAAAATATTCAGTGTTTTACTTGTAATAAGACGTTTCATGTGATTCAGGTTCTTAATAATCATTTCTCTTCATATATTTGGGTTTTAGTCTTTTTTCCCCCTAGTAATGAACAATAATTGCTGAGTGAGCAGAAATTTATTAACTTTTCATAATATAGAATTTTTACCCCTATCATTTTACACTCGCTATCTCTATTGCCTGGAGGTCGTTCTAGATAACTACTTATTGATGATTGAAATTACCACAACCCCCTACGGCGTGGAGGGAACATTCAAATGTTTGGCCTATTTGGGCATCTAGTTGGCAGTGAAAAATTTGCTTCATATTTCATCTTTAATGAGAATTACCATTTATACGCATGTATTGCCGGAGCGGGGATTCTATGTAGTAAGTAAAGTATTATAGAAAATATTAGTTCAATTAAACAGTCGGAAAATCCGATAGAATTAAGTTTCGTTGGAAAACTCTGCATAATTCAACAAAAATGTACTGTATATCTAGTCTTTCGTCACGCCTATAGTTTTTCAATCATGTCCAATTTAAAGGCCTGCTCGAATTTTGTCAGGTTTATTTAAAAAAATTTTCTTATAGAAATCTCCAGTATTCTTCAGACAAATCGAATTCATCATTAAATCGCAACGACATTCCACGTCAAGGGTTAGTTTTAGGAACTGGACATTCAATGCTGCTCTGCCCTGTACTCATCACGGACGTCATGTTAGACCTTCCTCAGCTGGCCAGGGGAGGTACTTTCAAAATTCGCTAAGTGAACGTATGTACTTACGCTCTATTTTCTTGTCTATGATTGGTGGATTTTGCTTGAAAGGCCGTCAATGATTGGCCGATGAACTTACGATCTCTTAAATTTTTTTTCAAGTACAGACCCTGGTCATTGATGACGCCAATCCGTTTTGGGTTCTTCGTTTCTCTCATCACTTCTCAAATGTACAATTTTATTCCCGATTACTCAATTAAATGTGAGAGCTTATATTGTTTACAAAAATTTTTAGCGCATTTTCTCATTTATGGAAAAAGGCGTCATTGTGCTTGTCACGTCCGTCCGTCCGTGACGGATGGACGGACGTGAGAAAATGCGCTCTCTGTCACTCACTGCATTGAGTAATGATCTATTTTTTTGCATGATGTTTCCATATGAATTTTGCACGTATTTAGCAATAGTTTCTCTTCTTTATTATAACGGCTTGTATAATCCGTATGAAGATCAAAGAACTTGCTCTGCTCCTGCTTACGGACGCACTGCGAATTCCAATCCCCAAGCAGAGCTAGCGAATATTTTTTTCAGCTGCAATTAAAACCCAGGCCAAGTCACTTGACGATTATGTTCAGAAAGTAATTGCGGTTTTGTTCATAACTTACGTACGTAAATGAGCAGTAGTTGTGATACCTCGATATTACTGTGCATCAAGATCTGATGGAATGTCATTTATCATTGCAGGAGCTCGGCTGATGAATCTTCGTAGTTTATTTAGGAAAATCTTACCCAATTAAGGGTGCCATTAGGTTACTATCAATTATAAATAATTTAATTACTTTTCTACAATATATAATTAAATAGGCCAACGTTCACGATTCTCAATTCCAAATTTTATGACGGATTCCTTAACTGTTCGACCGATCGCCAAAGTCACCGGCTTGTGAGGCACTTATATGACATTTTTTATCATGCATTTAGGCATGGTCGTGAACAGCGCACATATGAATTTTGCACGTATGAAGGTGCGTGTTATTGCAATTCATAAGAGAACAATTATTGCAAGTTGTCTAAAGTTATTGGGGCACTATAGGATGGAGCGGAAAAATCAGCGTCGAAATTCTTTTTGGAACTGTGTTATCCGAAATTTATATATCTCTTCTGTACACTTAAAAAATAATTTTCAATGGATTTCTAGTCAAAACCTCGTAAAGACAGCGAATGTTTTATGTTTAGAGTATGTCAGGTAAAAAAAAATTTAAATGAGGTGAGTTTCGTCGTAATTGACTTTAATGTTAAATTTTCGAAAATTAACTACAATCCTTGAGTAAATGCTTCCAATGAATGTTAGTTTTTCAATTACAAGTTAGTGAGAATAATTAGAGACCAATTGATTATCACTTAGAAGTTTTCAAGCCTTCTACGCAACAGCGTAGTATTGTAAGATTTTTTTTGTTTGCATTTTTGCAATTTGTAGAGTCCAATTTACGTTAAATATTTTGGTAGTCCAATATTTATTTCTGAGATCTAAATTTTCGAGTGCAGCGCGTTTTTGTAGCTAGTTTACCGTCGGTAGCTATTCATAAGGATCGAAAAGGATTTTCACGATGGCGAAATTTAACATTGAATGCGACGATAATTAATACGATATGGTCAACTTATGAGGAGCGTGAAGATTTGAGTAAAATAAAGGATATAATTGTGTAAATCAGTTTTTCATCATTGAAGTCTTGTAGGGATCACCGATATTCGTTATTCATTTTCTTGTTCATTTGTTCTCAAATAGTTAGCAGTCAACCAACCATCCGAACTTCTTATAGATTGAATTTTTCTTTCTTCGTTATTTCAGTTACTAGTCATTTCATTTCAGCCTTGCCCGCCAACGTTTGGGGTAAGACCTTAAATAGCTCGTGGTATATTGATATTATTTCTAATATTTCCTTGTATAACATTCTACATTTAATCATGTAAACCATGTTATGCAATTAGCCTTATAAGAGTTCGTTTATTCAACAGGTGCAGACTTTACCTTACTTACAAATACATTGCTCATAACATCCGCCTGGTTAATTCCTCAGATAGGTTTCCCTGTTCGCATTTCCCTTAGCTTATTGCGGTACCGATATACCCGCTATAGACTGACTAATTATTATATTGAGATTTTTTGGAGTCAGATCAAGCAAAAGAGTATGACTTGTTACGAACACCGCGAACTGTGGTTGGGTAGATCCTGCAGAACAGTTCAAGACTTAACATGTATTTGTGATGCGCGTGTGACAGTCCTAGCTGTTATGTACTTCTAGGTAAAGATGGATGTTACGGGCGCGTGTGTGTTACATTGTATCTGTAGATTATTTCATTCCACTTATTGTGTTGAAATAGTCATTTAGTGTAGATCATTTGTTTGAAAGTTTGAACGACGCTCCTTAATAAATGGTTCTATTTATATTCAAATACGTCACAAAGACCTAATCAAGCTGGTTTCTAACATGTCTTCGAGACGAACAGGCCAAAATATTTGGAGTTTTGGCAAACCTGACAACTTTCGTGAGGGAATGCTGCCAACATACCGAAATGTTGTATAATTTGTTTTACATGAGCGAGAGAAGTAAAGGAATCGCCCTTAATGTACATAATGAATCGTGTACGTTACGAATTTGGTGTCCGACTATCGAATCTTGAACTTGACGTGTCTTGTACTTGAAGAATATTGCTTTGCTTGGTTTTTTTTCTTGTTACCGCTCTTACAAAAAATATTTTAAACATACTTTTATGTAATCAACCTTCTCTCACGTATGTTGCCAGGTTCACCTAACAACTTACTTCCATAAGCATGACCTCCTCCCCTCGTGGACTAGCTGAAATCAGCATATTTGGCGACAGTGAAATATCAATATCAACTTTCCCTGAAGCGAGATGTGCATAGATAGATGTTGAATTGCAATGAAAATAAAAGACATATTTATTTTATTTATTTTAAAAATTATTTTAATAATTATTTATAAATAAATATTTATTTAATAATTATACATATGTTGTATAAAAATACAGAATTAAAAACTTAGTGCAAACATATGGCCAACAACCAGACGCGTGCTGCAGCATCTTCCGGTCAGCATGGGACTAGCTAAGTTGCTGTCACTGGTGCATAGCGGAACAGTTGGCTAGTACGTATGAATAATCTTTAAAAATATTTCGATTTGTGACATATTTTGCTTGCTAAATAATAATGCAATGATGAACAATTATTCATTTGTTAGCTTCAACATTATAAATGGGATTCACTTAAGAAAAATTGAAGCCAAAAATAAAGAATGAGCTTAAATTCTCGTTTTTTCAAATTTTAAATTTCACTGCAAAAATTTTGACGAGGTTTGGTTGGAGAACCTCTCAAAGGTAATTATTTGACAGGTGTTCATTGTTTGATAAATAATTTCAAAATTATTTTTTCCCGGTCCACTTTAATTGACACCGCTTCTGAAGCATGAGGAGCTAAAAATGTTTTCTCAAATCTATCACCTTAATTTTGAATTAAAGAGCCTGGCTTGAAAGTTATTAATTGATACCCACATTTGTTTATAAGTCAAACCACATGCTACTGAACGTATTCAATCTAATATCAACCAATAAATGAGTAAAAAAATTCTTCCGGTTTGATAGAGATTATTCAAAAGTAGTGATGATTCCATTATCGCATCAAAGCAATTGTACTTCTAAAAAGCTATTCTTATTCATTACTTGCAGGCAGGGTGCCCAGTGGTTACAGTTCAGAGTATAAGAATTGGCGCAGAGACAGAGAGGTGCGGGTTCGACTCCAGCTCTGTGCGCCAGTTTCTGGTCAGAATCGGCAAGGAGGACCGGCGGTTAAGCACATCAAAATTGGAGCAGTGAGTTGCTTGTTCGAGACCGCACAAGCTGTGAATGTCCTGCGATGTTATGAATAGACGACAGCCTACGGTATAGTAAACGCCGAAACCGATATTATTATTCATATTATTGTAGTGGAAATAAATTTGATTTATTGTTGTATGTATCTCTAATTCTCAAGTCGTAATGTTTTAGGTTTGGGATTTTGGTTTATATTTTTCAGTTTTCAATCACCTTAGCTGTGACCTCTAGAAGTAGTGTATTTTTTTTTTGTTATTGTACCGGTTGATTTTGCCGTGGAGGTGCGTTTCTTAGAAGCTTTGTGTTTATTTGTGATGATTAGTGATAGTCGAATGTTAGGAGGTAAAACGTGTTGTAGTATATTACTATATTCGTGTGTCAATTCAATCTTGTTTATTGGAATTATATTCATTATTTTAGGTAGGTATTTCAAGAGAACATCCTTTTGATCGTTTCAGGAAAACCTCAAGTTTG
The DNA here is from genome assembly GCF_000764305.2 of Hyalella azteca. Classification (NCBI taxonomy): domain Eukaryota; kingdom Metazoa; phylum Arthropoda; class Malacostraca; order Amphipoda; family Hyalellidae; genus Hyalella; species Hyalella azteca. Next base: position 41,175 of record NW_025932501.1, read on the forward strand.
GAAGTTATCGTTCTGTGGATTTTGGACTTGTGGATTAAATTGGAAGTAGATTGAAACGCACTGATAGGGTTAGGTTTCAAGGGTTCTTAGGGTGATAGGTTTGTTTTGTGTTGATATTATTTTTTGTTAATTATATATACTTTAAACTGTTTATTCATGGAAAAACCATCTGTTCAGTATAGTGTTTGATTGAAGAAGAATCACCTGCTTTGTGTCGGGGAAAAGCTAGTTCGAAAAACGACTGGAAAGTCCCGAACATTATTATTCCACTTAAACTTGAACTCAGTGTCCTACATGTGCTGTACCGATGCGATTACGCTCATCAATGCTAGGATTTAGACATAAGCGAACAATCGACTAGTGAGTCGATTCTTATAGTTTGGACCGCTCATTCACTCGCATTATTAGCAATCGGAAATTAATATCATGTTATATCGGAAGAAATCGAAAATTGCATCATGTCTGGCAATCGGAAATTGATATCATGTTATATCGGAAGCAGTCGGAAATTGCATCATGTTTGGCAATCGGTAATTGATATCATGTCTGGGGTTAAAGTCATAAACAGAAAAATTATTTCAACATAAACTGAGTCAAACACTTTTGGTGAGCAAAAATTCGTCATTTTCGAAGGATTCGACTTCAAAAGGCAGTACGGTTATATTTTTCCACCTATTAACATTGCTATTCGTACTTGAACTGTAGAATTGTTTGAAAATAAACTTGTTTATATATATAAAGAATTCGTCTTCTAAAGCCACGTTTAATAATTGCCTTGTCAGTCGTCCGGCAAGAGCAGCATCTCTGTTATGGATGGAAGCAACTTATCTTAATTACAAGAGATGCGATGCCCGTCTCTGTGACTGATGATTGTTTGTAGGTGTTCTTTGAATCGTCTTTATGGTAATTAACGAGAATATGAAAATAATGGAAGCTCAATGAGATAATATCGCTCACAGTTTCTGATAAGGTAATCTTGCGCCTTGATAGTAGAGTTACGGTTATTTTAATTCACAAAAACTTTGCCTATTCTGAATAATGTTTTCATATTCTATAATATAGAATATGAATATATTCTGAATAATGTCTTCAATAATAATTTCAAACATTTTTATATTTTTCCAGTATGATAATATGTATTGAAGCTATTAAAAAAAGCATATTTTCAAGACCCCATTAATTTCTTTTCATCAATCCAGTAGTTGATTCTAGAACATTCACTGAATTCAGATTTTCGTGTTTTTATCAATTAATTACATATTTTGATTCTACACTTAGTTCACCACTAATTCTTCACGAAAAATAAGAATGCGTTCCACGTCGATATAATTCTTTTTATTTGCCTTATCAGAATGCGCATGAGTTTGTTCAACATGACGGAGTGATCAGTGCAGGAAATTCTACATAGAGACGCAGCAATTGAACAAGAGCGCGGCGTCTTGCAGGTAAATACAGGATATTCGCTTCAGTACACTAAATCGCTCAGACGCGCTCAGAACTACAACAATTCCTCCAATGTTAATCAAGACATCACGCAGTTGTGGAAGAAATAAGTTCCTTAATTCGTCCCTCATTAGTCTGAGGCGAGGTAATCATGCCGAACCTTCTCCGGGATCCAAATTTGGCTAAATCTGAATATATAATCCATTCACGTGAATCTCTACCAAAGAATTACGGATCATTAGGATATTTTTAAAGACTTTTATTCCATCGAGAAATTCCTTGGCACGAGTTGTTAAGTTTACAACCTCGGCTCGCGTTTCGTTAATGAACAGAAAAGTGCGATCTAAGGAAATGTCGGCAGCGACTGCAGGTGTTAAGAGCTCGTTTTACCAGTTTGCTCAGGCACTCATTATAAAGCAATGCGTGTTACGAGTTAGAGAAATGTGGTCAAAATGGTCAGATATTTTTTCGTTAAAATACCTGATTTATCATGAATGGATATTTTTCATGCCCTCGTTACTTTGTTAAGAAGTAAATTCATTCCTGTTCAATGAGTTCGTCTTTAGAATGTGAGGGAATTACTGAATGGTCAATTTTGTTTATTTGCGCGTGAAAATTCCGAAAATTTCGTCATCTTCCACTATATTGGAATTGGAGCATTTCCTCAACAAATTACCAAGCGAAAAAGCCCGAGATTTTGACTCAAGTTATTCAACCCCTGCCAGAAATGAAGCCGACATTAAAACCTAGCGGCGAGTCATTGCAGGACTTCAAGATATGGAATTTAAAGGTGATCTGAACATGCATTTTTTGCTGCGTCTTTGTTAAATAAAATGCACCCATGTCAGTTAAGCCGCATTCGTTATTGAGCGCGTTCACTTGAACACATTTAGTCGGACATGCACTAATCAGTACATTTATTTCCACTATGGACGTATGATTTTTTTAATAATATTTTTCAGCGCAGGAAAATGTAAATAATTTAATATGGGTTAAAAATGATATAATATTCAACAAAGTATGTACGCATAACATACTTTGTTACTACAACAATAATTACTTTAATTTATGAACTTTTGACTAACAGGTCCAGTGTCCACGTACTGATGCATAAGTCGCCATTATGAAACAGAGAAAATCGATGCTGTGAAATCAATCAATTTTATTATCAAATAAACTGGAGTAAAATTTACCAAGTGCCGACATATCACTGTTTTCAATACAATAAGTGACTGGAAATATACAGAAAACATTCCTGTTTCAAAGCCAGCAAAATCTAAACGTGGCAAATGGTTCAGATTGGCATACGATTTTAGCATGCTAAAAATTATTTAATTGCACACCTGTTCGATCTATCTCTGAATAAAAAAAAATTAAAAGGCATCAGCGAATCAAGATATGTGTAATTATCAATCGAAATGCATTATTCTCGTTGAAAATTAATTATTGTGGTGTCCATCTTATATTTGGACAGTTATCTCGACGGCTGGTAAGAGTTACTGAAGACATGTGCTATATAACTGAATTGTGCCCTGAACGCTTGAGCGTGACCAGCATTCAACCCACCACAGCGTTATCAAGGAATAAATGATTTAAAACATTTTCAATCGAACCTCATTTCCCTTTACATCATTCAAATCGAAGTTGTGATATTTTTAGTAAACTTTGAATGAATAAGCTACGGCGCATACAATGAATTAAAACGAAAGATATTATTTTAGGTTATTGTAACTCTATATATGTTATTTATATCTTATTACTTATATTATTTTTTTCCAATAGTATTATTTAAAATTATGTTGTTTCAAGTTATAATTTTGTAACTGTAACCACGGTATCATTGATTTAAACCAAATTTCGTGTGGTATGGAGACATGAAAATTTCGTTTCACAAATTCTATAGTTTTAAATTTTGTTTTGAAAATATTTCGGTCTCTATGATTCGTAATCATAGAGACCATCTTCTTCCATATCAATTAAAGGTTTAAATTTCTTCACAAGTGCTGTTATTCACTAATATTAGAGCTTTTATTTTAATATTTTTGTATATAACTGGTGCTAGCTTTGCGTTGCTGAGAAGCGCCCAATATTGAAACAGCTTCTGAGCATCTGCCACAAATACCGAAACGAGATTTTGTGCCGCCCTAGCCACATGGCAGTTGTGTTCTGAGCGGCTTCCGCTGATCCTGTGCTTTACTCAACGGTCGATCTTTCACATGCTATACACTCCCATCGCATGAGCTTTATCCTTATTTTATTCAGAATTTATATTTTGCAAATTTAAAATTGCCTCATCTTCCTGTGACTTAAGTTCTCTTAAAGTGGATTTTTTATCACTCAAGTGTCGCGAAAATATAGGAGTTTGTCCCTGCGTCAAGGTTATATTGCGTCTCGGTGAGGTCTTATATGGCAGCCCAAATCCTTCAGCGAATACGACCAATAATCAGTAGCCTATTGCCTCATTCGATCGGCTTTCGATTCGTGGACAGCAGATGCCTCTTATTCGCTATTTGCCGGGATGTTTGGACAACTTGCGTGCCGCTTGTGGACAAGAATGTCAAGTTTCGAGGTGGCTGAATGCTATTTCACTTAAATATTGTCAATGAAAGTAAATGAAAAAATGCAAGATAATCAAGTAGCAATAACATCCACGTTACAGGATGACAATTTTTATATGTAACCAGATATATTTTTGAAATTTTGATTAATCGACTGTCGTTTAGCTTTCATAGCAACAGAAATTTTTAAAGGTCATTCTTCATTCTAATTCTATTTATATACATCCAACTAGAAATTTAGTTATGTTCACAGCACTTGGGGCTGTGCTTCTTATTGCCTCTACTCGACGGATACTTGAGATAAACAAATTCATTGAAATTTCTGTACACAGCTTACGAGAGGCGAGTTTTTTTTGTGTAAACCAAGCCAGCCCATGTCGGGCTGTAGATCTGGGATTATCTGTGGAGTGTGTGAGCGCTGCCTCGCAGCGAGGGGAGGGTCCAAAAAAGAACATTTGCCCCACGCATTGTTGTGAATGGAAACAACTGGAAAGATATAAGAGATGCCACTCGTGAGAGAAGAGTGAAGCTGGCTTGTTTTAATACTGCACTGAATGCAAACTTACTGCGATCATATGCTCTGGCTCGAGGGTGTTTCACGAGCAAACATGCTCTAAAGAGGGTGAAGTCTACTTACCATCTGATAAATCATGCATAATCTTAGCTTTCAGTCCCCACAAGTTGTCTATTGAGGAAAGGAATAAGTACATTTTAATGAGCAACTTTTCGAACTATTATGAATTGATTGTAATCCTGTATTCCTCAAATGCATCCTCCAAGTAACTTAATTTTGAACATTTTACGAAGCAATTAGCGAGTAGGGCAACTATTTACAAAGCCTCTTGACTTTATGCCATTGCTGCTGGCCGAGAGGGTGATATAGACTTCTCTTATTATTCTACAAGTCTCCTCGATCCTGGTAGAAAAATAATAAAAAATTAAATTTCCACTCATGTGCTTCTTTTAAGGCAGCCATTTCAGAGAACTATTTTTCTTCAACGCATTGGAAGTATCTCCAGCGACAGAAAATCAGGCGTTCCATAAAAATGGATATTATATGGAGGGGAAACGTGTTTCAGCTAAATGAGTATAAATTAACAATCCTGCTGTTTTTTTGATTTTTCAAGACATTTTCGGTCAAGTGACTTTATTCACTTGTTGCTTGTTACGGCTTGAAGTTTAAAACTGTTACTTGTTTTTTTTCATTAATGCTCATGAAATTACATTTTCCTTTCAAAATTTGAAAGTCTACTAGTACAGAAAAAAATAATACACTTCGCTGGAGAATATGTATGCAGTTTTTTCTGGTCCGCTGTACTGTAACCTGATCCTAGAAGGATGCGTGATGTGATCCAATTACTGGGCAGTCCTCAGAACGCGTTTTTTAAATGAAATTGATGCTGCTTTCGCTAAGCTGTGTTGTAGCGGACGTGGCCATTACAAGGAGACTGGAGGCGGCTGACGGGCCACGTGACTGGTAACGTGCCTTTAATGCTGCCCTCTACTATACCGGCTTAATTATGAGAGCAAGAGTACTGAGTGAGAGAACAACGTTGAGGACTAAAGAGCGTTCATAAGCAGAGTGCTTGAATAACNGACAGAGGTGCGTGTTATTGCAATTCATAAGAGAACAATTATTGCAAGTTGTCTAAAGTTATTGGGGCACTATAGGATGGAGCGGAAAAATCAGCGTCGAAATTCTTTTTGGAACTGTGTTATCCGAAATTAATATTTCTCATCTAGACACTTAGCAAAAAAATAATTTTCATTTTATTTCCAGTCAAAACCTCGTGAGGACAGCAATTGTTTTATGTTTAGAGTTTGTCAGATCTAAAAAAATTATATGAGGCGAGTTTCGTCGTACACCGATCCTTGAGTAAATCACCGATCCTTGAGTAAATGCTTCCAATGAATGTCTATTTTACAATTACAGGTTAGTGAGAATAATTAGCGACCAATTGATTATCACTTAAAAGTTTTCGAGCCCTTTACGCACCAGTAGTATTGTGAGATTTCCTTTGTTTGCATTTTTGGGGTTTGTTGAGTCAAATTTAGATATTTTCGTAGTCCGATATTTATTTGTGCGATCTAAATTTTCGTTTCGCGTTTTCTTAGCTACTTTACCGCCAGTAGCTTTTCTTCTCTTCTTACGAATCGATATGATATAGATTTGATCACGAAGGCAAAGTTTGACATTGAAAGCGACGATAGTTAATTCGATGGACAACTTTAAGGGAGCGTGAAGATTTGAGTGAAATAATAAAGGAAATAATTAGTGTAAATCAGTTTTATCATTGAAGACTGACTAATTATAATATTGAAATCTTTTGGAGTCAGATCAAGGAAAAGAGTTCAACTTGTGGTGAACATTGCAGTTGCGAACTGAGGCTGGGTAGATCCTGCAGAACAATTCAAGATTTAACAAATATTGTGATGCGTGAGTCCTCCTAGTTCTAGGTAAAGACGAATGTTGCGTGCGCGTATGTGTTACATTGTCTCTGCAGATTATTTCATTCCACTTCTTACATTGAAATAGTCATTTATTGTGGGTAATTTGTTTGAAAGTTTGATCGCCGCTCCTTAATAAATGGTGCTATTGATATTCAAGTACGACACAAAGACCTAATCAAACTGGTTTCTAACATGTCTTCGAGAAGAGCAGGCCAAAATACAGGAGTTTTTTGAGTTTTGGCCAACCTGACAACTTCAGGGCCCATACTTTCAAAAAAAGTTAAGAGATCGTAAGTCCATCAGCCAATCATTGACGGCCACGCGAGCAAAATCTACCAATCATAGACAAGAAAATAGAGCGTAAGTACTTACGTTCACTTAGCGAGTTTTGAAAGTATGGCCCCGGATTTGGTGTTTTTGCGAACCTGAAAACTTTCGTGGGGGAATGCTGCCAACATACCGAGATGTTGTATAATTTGTTTAACATGAGCGAGAGAAGCAAAGGAATCGCCCTTGTATCACTTGACGTGTCTTATACATGAAGAAACTCGCTTTGGTTCCTTTCTTGTTATCGTTCATGCAAAATATATTTTAAACGTAAGTTATGTGAGAAACCTTCTCTCACGTATGTTGCCAGGTTCACCTAACAACTGACTTCCATAAGCATTACCTGCTCCCCTCGTGGACTAGCTGAAATCAGCATATTTGGCGACAGTGAAATATCAATATCAACTTTCCCTGAAGCGAGATGTGCATAGATAGATGTTGAATTGCAATGAAAATAAAAGACATATTTATTTTATTTATTTTAAAAATTATTTTAATAATTATTTATAAATAAATATTTATTTAATAATTATACATATGTTGTATAAAAATACAGAATTAAAAACTTAGTGCAAACATATGGCCAACAACCAGACGCGTGCTGCAGCATCTTCCGGTCAGCATGGGACTAGCTAAGTTGCTGTCACTGGTGCATAGCGGAACAGTTGGCTAGTACGTATGAATAATCTTTAAAAATATTTCGATTTGTGACATATTTTGCTTGCTAAATAATAATGCAATGATGAACAATTATTCATTTGTTAGCTTCAACATTATAAATGGGATTAACTAAAGAAAACTTGAAGCCAGAAGTTAAAAATGAACTGAAATTCTCGTTTTTCAAATTTTAAATTTCACTGCAAAAATTTTGACGAGGTTTGGTTGGAGAACCTCTCAAAGGNAAGAAAATATAGGAGTTTATCCCTGCGTCAAGGTTGTATTGCGTCTCAGTGAGGTCTTATATGGCAGCCCAAATCCTTCAGCGAATACGACCAATAATCAGTAGCCTATTGCCTCATTCGATCGGCTTTCGATTCGTGGACAGCAGATGCCTCTTATTCGCTATTTGCCGGGATGTTTGGACAACTTGCCTGCCGCTTGTGGACAAGAATGTCAAGTTTCGAGGTGGCTGAATGCTATTTCACTTAAATATTGTCAATGAAAGTAAATGAAAAAATGCAAGATAATCAAGTAGCAATAACATCCACGTTACAGGATTACAATTTTTATATGTAACCAGATATATTTTTGAAATTTTGATTAATCGACTACCGTTTACCTTTCATAGCAACAGAAATTTTTTAGAGGTAATTCTTCATTCTAATTCTATTTATATACATCCAACTAGAAATTTAGTTATGTTCACAGCACTTGACGGATACTTGAGATAAACAAATTCATTGAAATTTCTGTACACAGCTTACGAGAGGCGAGTTTTTTTTGTGTAAACCAAGCCAGCCCATGTCGGGCTGTAGATCTGGGATTATCTGTGGAGTGTGTGAGCGCTGCCTCGCAGCGAGGGGAGGGTCCAAAAAAGAACATTTGCCCCACGCATTGTTGTGAATGGAAACAACTGGAAAGATATAAGAGATGCCACTCGTGAGAGAAGAGTGAAGCTGGCTTGTTTTAATACTGCACTGAATGCAAACTTACTGAGATCATATGCTCTGGCTCGAGGGTGTTTCACGAGCAAACATGCTCTAAAGAGGGTGAAGTCTACTTACCATCTGATAAATCATGCATAATCTTAGCTTTCAGTCCCCACAAGTTGTCTATTGAGGAAAGGAATAAGTACATTTTAATGAGCAACTTTTCGAACTATTATGAATTGATTGTAATCCTGTATTCCTCAAATGCATCCTCCAAGTAACTTAATTTGAACACTTTACGAAGCAATTAGCGAGTAGGGCAACTATTTACAAAGCCTCTTGACTTTATGCCATTGCTGCTGGCCGAGAGGGTGATATAGACTTCTCTTATTATTCTACAAGTCTCCTCGATCCTGGTAGAAAAATAATAAAAAATTAAATTTACACTGTGCTTCTTTTAAGGCAGCCATTTCAGAGAACTATTTTTCTTCAACGCATTGGAAGTATCTCCAGCGACAGAAAATCAGGCGTTCCATAAAAATGGATATTATATGGAGGGGAAACGTGTTTCAGCTAAATGAGTATAAATTAACAATCCTGCTGTTTTTTTGATTTTTCAAGACATTTTCGGTCAAGTGACTTTATTCACTTGTTGCTTGTTACGGCTTGAAGTTTAAAACTGTTACTTGTTTTTTTTCATTAATGCTCATGAAATTACATTTTCCTTTCAAAATTTGAAAGTCTACTAGTACAGAAAAAAATAATACACTTCGCTGGAGAATATGTATGCAGTTTTTTCTGGTCCGCTGTACTGTAACCTGATCCTAGAAGGATGCGTGATGTGATCCAATTACTGGGCAGTCCTCAGAACGCGTTTTTTAAATGAAATTGATGCTGCTTTCGCTAAGCTGTGTTGTAGCGGACGTGGCCATTACAAGGAGACTGGAGGCGGCTGACGGGCCACGTGACTGGTGACGTGCCTTTTAATGCTGCCCTCTACTATACCGGCTTAATTATGAGGGCAAGAGTACTGAGTGAGAGAGCAACGTTGAGGTCTAAAGAGCGTTCATAAGCAGAGTGCTTGAATAACTGGAAGCTTGAGCTCCAGCAAAGCCACTGAATTTTGCTTAAAATAATTGAATCACTCATGAATTTTTAGGAGGGTAAGTGTACGGGTAACTATAAAGGGAAGTAAGTGCTGGCATTGCACACAAGAAGAGAATGTTTTCAGTTTCCACTAAGTGAAATCTACAGTTATAATAACTCATGGTTCATACTATTTTCCAAACAAATGCTTGAGACCAGGAACCAGAATGAAGAGGCCATTTATCCCCCCACTTCATTCCGTTGATCTCTCGCTTGGTCCTCCGCAGTGAACTGTGGCTCCTTTCCTGCATACTGATTAACAATTACACCACAATTGTTTTGAATTCCAATGAGCTTTCGTCCTGTTATTTTCAATGTAAAATCATAAATAGTAACCATTGAAGCGAGCATTACGGCCGGGTTGACGAGTGCAAATGAAGATGAATAGCAGTACAAATGATGATGCATGGAGCGCGGAGGCAGCTCGTGTATAGCGCGCTTTTTGGTAATTTCGAGTCGCTATGGGGGTCCTATTTTCTACGCACGGGTGGTGCTACCTTAAGGATCTCATTATACCAGATCTGTCATGCAGATCTTGCCGAGCGCATTCTATTCTTAATCGTGATCTCAGAGCGGCTATTAAATTCGTTGCGAAAGCTGCAGGACTCCATGCAGTTACTGGTCGTAAATTACGACCGTATTGGAGATCGTGGGCGGCCAATTTGCGGAATAATGCCCCATTAAATAAAGATTTCGTACGATTTGTTCACACGAAACTTAAACTTTCAGACTTTTTTTTGCAACCTCATAAAATTGATTTGAGATATTAATCGAAATATTAACGATGAATCGATCTAAAATATGGATAAATTTACCAAAAAAATTAAGTAAATTTCATTTCACTACTGCTTTACCTGTCAACTCCGAACTCTAAGCATCGCCATCTCCGCGAATACTCAAATTAAATCATAGAAAATGAAAAAATATAGAATTATCACTTCTTTTAGTGATCAACAAAAAAGTAGTTTCTAGAGTGCTCGAAAGTATTGCATTCATTTTTTTCCATTTGGCTCATTACGTCAATTATAAATCATTACTTGATCATCAGATATTCTTCCAATAATATTCACAATTTCTTACAGCAACGTCATAATGTACCAAATGATACAACAAAAAAATGCAGTTCTATATATTCCTCTATTAGAATAGATTAAATCTTAAACTTTGAAAACTTGGTAAGTGTACGTCATGATTTACCTGCGGTTGTCTAAGTTAATTTTGGGGTAAGCAATTTAAGCATCTCTACATTAAAACAATCCCAGCAAATGTCGATCTGGCGCGTCAATCAAAAACTCACACGAGGAAGCAAGCGCTTGTTCTCGTCTCGCCAGCCTCGTATCATTGTGGGCATAAGAGTCGACGTCGAATTCTACGCTAATTGCATCAAAAGGTTCTACATCAAAAGCAAGGCACGTAATAAGCGCAATTACATAAAGATGACCACCGTGCACAGCTCGGTTGAAAACTTTGAAGAAGCTGTCACTCTTCACTCTTTCAAATCCAACCAATTCTCTTTCAAATCCAACCAAGTCCAACAAATTGTGCAAAGCCTGCAGAGATCATGGATGCAAATAAGTTTTTGACTCGCTGACCTCATGTCAGTTCGGTTCTTCGGTTCTGCTTGTCATTCATGCTCTAAGATTTTCTGAAGGTCTCTGGATGTGTTCAGGCTGCGATGCAGATCTTGGGGTTACCAGCGAAGTACTTACGACATATCAAGAAATTTCTACAGGCCTCCGATACACTGTGAGGAAATGTTTTCCTAACAGAGTTTAATTACTCATGGTATGAAATTCAATGCATTGAAAACTGAATGCGTTGACATTTTATTCGTTACACTCATGGAAATATTGTTCACCTTGTTTTTTTTTTTGTGAATCCTTAGCCATGTTTGAGTACAGGACCAATTGACAGAAATTTTATACTAGTTTTGGTATCAAGTAGGAGCAGTTGAATAAAACATGATCTTCTCTTCTCATCAAATTTACAATTTTTTTGTGAATGTAAAATAACCCCCCTCCCACTAAAATATTGTTACTTGATTTTACTAAATTTTGATTTGAAACTAAACATTGTGTGAATTTCAATTTGCAGAGAGCATCATAACAAATCCTTAGAAGATACTGAGAATAGCTGAAAGAGATTTAGGGAGAAATGCTCTGCGTACTTTTTATGTTGATCAGTGTTTAATATCTCATTGTTTCACAGACATACAAGACAACATATTAATTCAGAGGGCTCACTGTGGTTGCTGATAACTCATTACGAGCGAGTTCTTCATCAGTCTCTTCCTATATTTGGAGCTAATCTAAGTTTTGCAAGGCCTGAATTAGCATAGACCAGCCAATCAGACTCCTGAGATGCTTCTATAGTTGTCCTGGCTTTTCAAAGGCTTGCATTCATCAATTCTTGGGTCGGGCCGGCCGCTCGGTCTCTCGCTCTTCTCACCTCGAGCCCTGGTAGTGCATGGCACCATTAATCGCCGGGCTTTGGAGTGATCAAAACAGCGTGACGCCTGATGAGTGACATTGCAAAGTTGCGTGTCGTTCATGCGGAACCTTTGATTGGAGAGACGTCTTCTACAAACCAATACACGGCAAGCGCCAAACCCAATATTACCGAAGCCATTCATGCGGTCCCGTAGAGAAGAGTCTCGCTTATTTCGATTGTCTTGCAAATAAACAATGAAGCTTAGACAAAAAATTATGTCGTTCTGTGAAATTATGGACTTGATGGAAAAAACTGTTGTCTCGCCGATTAAAGTTTTGGGCCACATAGATATGAATAGCATACGAATAATGGTTGTCAAAAAAATGTTACATGTCATGGAAGAAATTTTGTGAATTGAATGAAACGATTTTCTTGCAACTAAACTATTGCATCCAAATGGAACAAAAATAACAGAGAAGAAGAGGATCGCTGGAGAAAAAGTGAGTTATCTGGTGATTACAAAAACAAACCAAAGAAAAAACTCCGTCAAGACCGTTTAGTCCACTGCTTTCTTTCCTATATGAGATACATCTGTTAAAATTTGATTCGAGAAAAACAATAATATTTTAATCTAAAGCCAGATAGTCTCAATTTGAAGCTACTAGTAATTGACGGTTTTCAAGGCCGAAAATTTCGGCCTAGAACGCTATGTCCATAAAAAACACACGATCACACATCTCCCCTCATTTCGAGCTGTTCATGTGTTTATTGTGAACATTACGTCTCGTATAGAGTCAGATTAGCATTTTTTCCCAGTCATTTACTGGCAATGGTATTCAGCATGTTTTTGGAAATCCAATGAACGTTCTTAATTTTAAATGCCTTATGCAATTCGATAAATGCTGTAAAATCAGATTTATCGTTATATTGACATCGATAACTCCAGCCAACGAAAATCATTCACCTGTACTCCTCATATGAACTTCATGCCTGTTACATATATGGCGAATATTTTTTAAGTAAGATGATTTCAACTCAGTCAAGGCAGGCCCATGCACCCCATGATTACAACTTACTGCCGAGGATGCAATCTAAAAATGATACTCTTACTCTCTCGTCCGTAATTCAGGCCTGCAAGACGAATGTCTGACCTGCGAATTATGTTAGGATTGACCGCCGCGAGGCATTTCGGTCACGCAATGCCTGGCCGCACATAATGGCTTAGAATCCGACAGGCTGTGGCTTTTTATTGGAAAAGTTATTGTTAAAAACAGTACAGAATTGAAAATAAGGTATACCAGGAAAATAAGTAAAAAATAACGTAGCAAGAGCTGAGACTGAGTTGACTCTCGAAAGTTGGGTTCACAGAACTGAGTGCAGGGATTCCTGCGTATCGGAGTAAAGAAATATTCTACAACAATTAGTGTATTTCGTTGCGCAAATTTAATATATTGAGCGCGGAAAACATTTTTCTACAACTATTAGAATATTTCATTGCGCAAAATTAATAAATTTAATATATTGAGCGCAGACAACATTTAGCTAACGTTGATTTACTGTCGATTGTATAATTTCATATTCTTCTGACGACAGAAGCCTAACACAGCTAGTCCACGTCGCATGTGAGCTCTTCAATCACATTGTAGGATTTAGTAAAGTGCCGAGCCGTTCTTTATTTTCGGAGAGGCTCAATTATGGTCGTAACGAATAAGAAATGAGGCAATTGATATAATGGCAGAATAGCTGCAGTGCTTGCATGCGCAAAGCGTCAGGTCGAAATATATTTGAGTTATAATTGCTCTAAGCCAGCATCCAGCAAGATTATTCCCGCTGAAGACTATACAAGAAAGACTGTTACTTCATCGCTTGCCAATTGTGATGCTTCTGCAGACTATGGCTTATAAAGACCTAAGGTAAACTGCTCATTGACTGATGATATGGCTTCTCAGCTGCCTGCGGAAGCTATCATGCAAACATTGGCTGATAAACTACATCCTATGTTAACTTATTATTAGCGCCATTTGGTAGCTACATATACTGGTACGCTGTTGCTTTTGAAAGTCCTACATTCAAAAAACTTATTGAGACTTTGTCCAAATAAATAATGATGCAACATTTGCCTCTTTGTGGGTCATGCTGACCCAGTTTAGTCCGACAAAAGGTCGTTTAAGGCCATGCGCGTTCTCTGCTCGTGCTGTGGATAAAAAAATGTGCCGTTACTTGAAAAATTTGACCCATTCGTTTTCCAAGTGGATAATAACACGTCAACGGCACATGGTGGTCAGTTAATGGTGGCCAGCTCATTTTCCGCCAAAGATTGTCAATCATCTATGCATGATAGAAGAGCATGATAGAGCATCAAAGTCCAGTGATGGATCATTGGACTGTCATCAACTGGATCAACTTAATGGAGTCATCAACGTCCTATCCCAACCACAGCTATAACTTCAACTGAAGCGTCAGCCTCTGGTGAAAATGCATGCTCTTATACTAGCACCAAAGCTGCACCAGCTAGGTCAAATTGACAGCCATGCCCTAATTTGCTAGCTATATAATTATTGGCGCCATACTGCCTGATGCTGACACCGCAGTCCCACGGCAGTAACGCGGGTGACATGGGCGACGAGCGCTGATTGTTGCAGCGCTGTCAGCTATTTCGCTGTGCGAGAAGGCCGACGAGCTGGCGAAGAATTTTTGTCAACCTTTAGAGCATGAGTTTAGGCTGAAAAATATTCTACGTCATCCAATATCTACGCTATTAAGGCAGCGGGGCTGTGAATTATTGAGTTGTAGGCCATGGGTATGAAAAGGCAAGCATAGACCTCGGCATACAAGAAAGTTCAAACATAACTAAATATGGTAGCTTAATGACGGCATCTGACTCCCAGACCAGCGGTGGTGCCTGCGCTGGACGGCCGAGGTAGCCCACGATTAAAATCACGTACTTGGAGGAAAATTTTTAATCTGCCGTTCCTCTTGCATTCTATGTACACCCTTTAGTTGTATGTGAGGATGATTGGGAACTTTATGCGAAAAATTGCTAGAGACTTTCCAGCCGTGTAGTATATCAAAGCATTCATTTGACCCAAATCTCGAACTTCGGGGTGAACATCGCTGAGCCGACGCTGTTATTCTGAGAGTACTTACAGTAAAGTCAGTCGATCAGCAGTGATTCTCGTAATTTCACGGACGTGCTGAGAAATAATGGATTTCATTTGCCCAATAATTGTTATTGCACGTTGAACGAGAAAAATCATTTGACATAGGTTGCAGAACCAAAAAAAATAAACATTTTTCAAAATTCTTCATCCGCTTATGTGCCAATGCTTGTACCCATCGCTATATGCTGTCTCTTGAAAAGGAGCAAGGTTGTTTATCGTTAGTTGAAACAGGGGAGAATTGTGTTAACCCTGCTAATGGGCTAATGTCCTCTTCGATTAGTGTGCTGATTACAATAAATTTTCTGTTCTTTACTTCATTTGAGTTTCTGTAAATGTAGGTATTTTGATGTTTGTTCAGTGCTCCTGTTTCCACTTGTTTAATTATTACTTTATTGGCTGGCTCACCGCCAGGTGCTGAACCCCGTTGGGTTTTGGCTCCGTGTAGTTTTTGCGCTTCAGCTGCTATCCTAAAGCAACGGATAAACCACCACCCAATTTGAATGCCCCACTTTCACATCTATAGCCTGACATTATCTTGGCCATTTTGCCATTGTTCTATATGGCTTCACAACTTGGCTAAATTTTAAGATATTATATGATATCTAAACTCTTTATCAGCGCTTACCAGTGAAGAATCTACCATCCACAACACCATATTCCACCCAGGCGGCTGGTCTCTTTTATTTATCAAATTTAAAACTTAATTATCGACCATTTATGTTAACCACATTTCCGTGGGGACATACGAGAGAAAGACACGCAGTCTATTGTAACATTGACTTATTTCTCTAATATAGCAATATTGTTATAATAGGCTCCAAATTTTTTGCACAAAGACTAGTTTAAATAATTGTCTTGATCTGCGTTCAAATTTTGTCTTAATTATATTTATGGGAGCTTCTGAAGACTTGTTCAACGTGGTCCCATGGCAGGACGGTCACAGAACGGGGCCGACAAGCTGGAGACCACGTAGGGCAGAGAATCCTTCGCCATGGCAGAGAGTCCCACGCCATGGCAGAGTCCCACATTCATCACGGCTGCAAAGAATGCACTCCCTTCCGGCATTCAATAACATTTTCATCGTTTTCATATGTGTTTTTAATTCCTATATTTGTACCTAAATTCAATGCATCGTTGGATTGATATGGCATATCTTCTGCAGTTTCTGATCTCACGACCGTCTCATAATTAGTTCTTTTACTCAAAAATCTTAGCAGCAATCTATTTAATTCAATCAAGCCTACAATTGTAATGAATATCTTGAATATTTTCAGGGATTAGTTAAAAATAAAAATAAATTGATATATTTTACCAGTAAGAAAACACTGCAGTACACGTTACATCTGAACTCGAGACGGTTTGATGCCCCGCTTAAACGCCTATATATACGCTGCAATATCTCGCAATTTTTAGTTCTTCTCCAAAAATCCGTTGATTGATTGGGTTCGGGATTAACAGAGTTGACCCTAATTTATGGATCAATAGATTACACACACACTCTAGCCACGTCCAGCCATACCTGCTTGTTTGGGAAACTCTAACCCTTCACAGCTCAGGCGGACAAAAACGTCTTCATGTTCACAAAGTAAATCTTGTCTAAATTTTGAAATTAATCGAGCAGACCATATTCGTGATTCGATTTTCCACCGAATTATTTTTATTAAGATTGCAATGTTATATGCAAAAATATTTGCGTTTATTCCACCGTCTGTTCAAACTCATCGTGAATGATATACTTCTTATTCTCCAGGAGTCTCGTTCACCGTTAGTATTCCTAATTATCCCGTCGTTTAGCCGTTTCCTTCACTAAAAATATATAATAATAGTTTTGAAGTAGCATTATACATTTCAGAACAGCACAGTTGCAGTTTTTCGACTATCAGCATTCGGTGTTTATTACCAAGCAACATGTAAAAGTCGTGCTCCTGAAATTGAGGATCCGCGTCGTTGATTTTAACGGCGATCGCGATTCTGAACGACCACAAATGCCGTGTTGGGGCGCGGGGCCCTGACGATGCTTCGTTAAAGGCGAATTCAATCGAGATTTGTTTTGATTTGTGAGGAGACTTTTAGCTAGCCAACTGATCGATCGATGAGCATCAACAATACAATTATGTTCAATTAAATTATAGTGATAATTTCTTTGAATATTCGCTACAATTTTGGGATATTTCCAAGTGCAGGATCTTGAATGTAAATAATTAAATTGAGCTGCTACAACAAAGCTACTTTTGGGGTTGTCAAGACTCAGCTGAACTCCAAAACAAATACTCTTACTTATAATCACTACCTATTTCACGTATCATTGAGCAACGACCGAACAGTATTAACATAATTCAACCAATAGATAATGAACACGAGATGATGTAATTTAAACCATAGCTTAATTTATTAAAATTTTTAAAGTTCTTTAAGCGGGACGGCAGAAAGTTTTATTATAAATGCTGAGCTGGCAAACTTTGAGTTGCCGGGATAAATGCATGTAGTTCATCGCCATTCTTCTGTACGAATGACCACTCACATTATAGAATTTTTTAGTACATTAATTAATAATATAGAGAATTAAATTCAGTATTGTAAATACCCGCCCAATATGCCATGAAAAGGGAAGCCAGAATGAGGCCGAAGTTAAGCCTAATTGAAGCCAAAAGCAGCAGGAGCGTGATGCTATATTGAAGATAAATCAATTTCGAAGTGAACAAAAAAATGAAGCATAAAACGAACGAAAGTAATTAGAGTGTAGCTTGAGTTAAAATAGACTGAAGCCAGGGTGAAGCATAAGTAAAGTATGAATGGTGCTACGGTAGAGCGTGAAGCTTTGTCCCCGTAGTTGCAGTTGAAGCGTGTGTGAAGCCAAAGTGAAGCCCAAATCAAGCCCGGCAGGAGACCATTGGTGAGGCTCAAAGAATATCACTTAAGCAGTCCAAGTGAAGCTCATGAAAATCCACAGTAATGCTCATTTAATTCATTAGTGCAACCTAAGTTAGGCTCAACTGAAACTTCAGCGAAGATCTAATGAAGCTCAAATGGCACTGAAGTGCAGCCAAAATCAAGCTTCGATTGGTGCTCCCAAGAAGAGCAAGCATAGAGTTAATCGGGAATGAATACATGCCTCTAACATATCCACAAACAAAACAAGCAAACAAACTCATTAACAATATTCTACAAGTATAAATAGATAAGCAAATGAGGTGCTGCAAGCTAATTGTTATTCGTGGCTTCCGATAGCCCAATGGTGATTTCATTTGTATTAAGTAGGCGTGGTTCCCAAAGCTCCCAAAGATAACGCCAATATTATACATGGATACATGGAACGACTGAAGGGTGGAGACGTCTGCACTTTGTTAGACTAGTGATAGAATCAATAACGAAGCTTTGCTGAACACCGATTGACATGTGCATATCAAGTGGGCAAAATCTGCTCGATGGAAGCCGGCATGATTATTGGCTGGCCTAGTCACTGCGTTAACGAAGATCAGCTTCAGCAGCATCGTTTGATGATGTCACTTTCCTCATTGAGATACCACCGACTCAAATGACTAGAAATTATAATAGTTTGTAACAAGTTAGAATTTCCTGTTACGGCAGGCCGTGTGTACTCTTGACGCAATCAAAAATATTTGGATTTTCCGGTAGTTTTGTACCCTGCATTATTTATAGATGCGGCCGGCTAGAATATCTTGAGCTTCAGACAGCGTCGATCCTCGCACTAGATGTAACGGTTAAAATATCGCCAGGATATTCAAATTATAAAACTCCCACAAGTCTGTTAATGAGTATAAATTAGTCTTAAAATTTATAACGCAATTCTTTGCCGAAATTCAAGATTCATCTTCTTCTTAACCATCGGCCACGAAGTCTTCTTTTGATGAGAAAATTCAAAAGACAAAACCACTCCAGTCTATTGACGTACGGTAATTCATGTACATGAGTATTGGCCACATCTTGACGAAACCAAAATCAACAGCAGATGGAGCCGTTGGAACGCTTTTACGCGTAGTTTTCAATGTTTTTTTCTTGAAATTTTATTTGTTTTTTATCATTTTTTAATGTCAAAAATTAAGAAGTAACTGCATCGCTTGCAATTGCATTGTACCAGTAATTTTTTGTGCTTCATAACAATTTTTATGTTGTGTGCCTAGTTATAAATTACACCAAATTTATGATTTGAAATTATATAAAGCGTAACATGAGTTTATCGTGCACACAGCACGCCATTCGGCCATACCTGCGGAATGTTGGGCTCAGATCGAGTGCATGATGTGCGGACCACACAAGCAGCGCCACGCAAAACACTGCCTTCGCCGCATTAATTAAACATCCACTGAAGTCCTGCGCCCATTAAACAATCTGTCTAACATACGCACTGCCACAAAAACATCGAAAGCGATGACCTAAAAAGAAGATTTTGCGAGATTCGCATCGCGTGCTGAAGTATCCCGATGAGAACCATAGGCGGCCGAACGGTGGCCAGCTCAAGCTCCAAAAATAGTCTCGGGTAAATCACAGAAATGTTTTAATTATAGTCAGTGATTCATTACTGGGACCTTGAGTCATCTCACATTAACGTAACAAATGAATGCGGAAACACGTTCACCGCTTAATGACCTTGCATAATTCACAAGATAACCAATGAGTAATTTGATTACATTTTTTCTCAATATATCTCGCGTTTTTTTTTTGGTTGTAAACAACGCGGAAACTTCCTGTTTTGTATTTCGCGCCAAACAGCCAGTTTTAGCAGAAAAAAAGGCGAAAAGTCTTTCATATGAAGGGCAAGATTATGAAGTTAAGTTTTGTGTTCCGTTTAATCAATTGTCACTATGCATTAAACAGGTGAGCAGAGTGCCCTTTCTGTCTAGGCGTAATTTTTTAATGGCGTTCGATTATCGCTAATCAACGAGCATTTCGTACTCGGTTCCGCCTTCGTCTTCCGTTCGGGCTCCTGATTGGAAATCGATTCTTACTTGGCTTCCACCGATTTTGTTCCGCGTGATGTTCTATGGGGCTAGTTTAAATTAATTATTTGCAATGCTTGTCCTAGGGCCCTACATTAATTTTGAAGAACAAGTTACGCCAAGCCACCGCCAACATACCCGTCAATATGCTTCAGCGAGTGGAACAGAACTCCAAAAATCAACTAACTGAATGCATTGATAATGGGGGCCGTCATTTGTCCGATGCCATTTTTAAATCTAAATGATAAAAGAATTCAGGTAATGTCTTTTTTTTTCACTACAATTTATATTGCAATGATATCTTCACTAGTTCTTCTTTGAGTCAGCTTTCGAATCAGGAATATTTTGTGAATCACCCTGTGCTTAGAAGCGCTATATATGCTTGGGCGTATCTTCATTATTAAAATGCAACAAGTCCGAAATTAAATGGAAGATATGATTTTCGAAGGGATCAAAAATTCAACTCTGAAAGTTCAACTACTTAGGAATCAGAAAATCCTAACTTCTGCTACATAAGTTGCATTATCGATCATATTTTCTTAGGCTTCATAATTCACATCCTTCGGGAACGCCTGGAAGCAGAATAGCTGCATTAGATTCGCATTGTTTTCGTTGAATCTATTTCTTGATGACTCGCATTCTTTCTCTGCATGGTTGTGAGCATCTAAATCACAACTGATACGTTCATGTTACCCTGTGAATGAGAGTTAGGAAGTTCTGTATAATCAAACTCAAGTTGATAACATCGGTTTGGTCTTGGGCGTCGTTTGTCTTGTGCTTCTTTTTGCTAACCGCAATGGAAGAACACAGATCGGGTTTCCCTAGAGGCAGAGATGCTGAACTGAGGAGCACATAACAGTATTTCTAATCATTCCATCAAACTTATGGCTTCTGGACTTCATTGGGAAAACAGATGATCAGGGAAATTCATCATTGAGGAGGATGAAAAATGCTGGAAGTAGCTCATGTAAAAACGGTCTCTACGTGCTAAGGTATAATCACGTGTGATCATAAACACGACCAGTGTCCGAGATGAGCATGAAGGAAAAGGCAGATGGAGAGGCAGTCCAGAGCCTATTCAGTGAGCTCGTTTCTTGTTGTTCGATCATATTTACAGCAGGCGCCTCAACGAGCCTTTCTCCGTCCCTGTAAATTGCTGAGTGCGATGCCTGATCAATGCTTACAAGTATACGCCTATGGGACATGAACGGTCCAAATGCATTTCTCAAGCACTCCTGCAACTACTAAACCATGCAAACTGCTCACTGAAAAGTAACAAAAATATTCAAGCTTAAAGCGCTGTGCTTGAAACACCAAAGCTCGGGGTTATTGCTTCTCTGAACCCATGTATTTTGGCCCATCAAAATCCTTGTAATCCCATTAAAGATAAATTAAACAACTTCAACTTCACGAGATGTTGAACCAACTTTTGTTGGTCTAAAAATTAGAATTAACTGCCGAAACACTAAATATTTAAATGAATTTTTCGTCCGAATATAAATAAACATTTGTCCATAACAATGGACCGTAATTCCGAAAATCGAAAAGTTTCGTAAAACATAAATATTTGCAATTTTGCTCATGACCTCCGTTTCGGTCAGCTGCAAGGTTGCCATTAACTGGTCCAGAATTGCACATAGAATAAAGAAATTTAAGCCAGCATGCCACTTCTTTGTCGCATTTCTAAACATCAAATTTTACTTGTTTGATTAATTAATTCGGCATCAACAAATTCCGACAGTCTGATTATTTGAGGCCTCAGCAAAGAGAGAATACGGATCTCATTTAAAAATTCTTAAACATTCGAAAAAGTTTTTAAAGTCGAAATTAAATCCTTCTCTGAGCGTTGTTCCAAATTGAGTTGCTTTGGCTAATGATAAACTCCAGGACTCGCAAAGAGTGTCACGACTTTGCTTTTCATGAGCCATTCGGGAAAAATTAAAATAAACTTCGGAGTAAAGAGATTCTTATCTCGGCAGGGTTTCTTGCTACGTCCGTGCTTAAGTTTCACAAGACAAGTTTGGCATGAATATTAATCTGCACATATGTTCAATTTGGCAAATTAGTAGCGTTTTTCGGTAGTAAACCTGGGCACAAGTTGAGACGTTGGTCTTGAAGCACTGTTGTGAAGATTCTCCTGAGCACCAGTCAAATTAGAGGTCATAATTTCTCAATACCGCCAGAAGAAAACACGAACTTCTCCTCCCAGAACTCTTGTAACTGGAAGGCGCGTCGCTCCAGGTCAACTTGCACGGCAGTTTACGACGAGAGCGCCGCTGCCGTGCGCTGCCCCTCCATATGATTACGGCAACTGGTCAATAGTTTTTTACGTCCTTCAAGTACCTAAGGATAACAGTAGCTCTAGCTTTAGGAGCTGGAAAAGATTAATGAACGATTTGCAAATGATGAGCGGCTCTTTTTCGAGATCATAGCTAAAGAATCCACATCAATCTATTACAAGTACGGGGCTTCGGTGCCCAGGGGATCTTCTTCAGAAAGTGCGGTCACTGACGCGCAAGATAAATGTAATGTTATACTTCCTAAGGGCTTCACTTGACTCAAATTTGGAACAGAAATTTTCTCAACATGAGCAACCTGAGGCTCGTAAATAGGCTCTTAGGACGCGAGGGCAATGCTTCTGGAGCTGATCACTAAAAAACAAGCGGAATGAGTCTTTGTGAATGCGGCACACGCCGTTACTTCCGACGGTTTATAGTAGCCCTAAGAAATGTTTACTGTAAATGACTAGTCCTGTTGAAGCTATAGGGCACTTGGAGCCCTCGGAGAGTTTATGGTTGGTACGGTTCTGCAATAAATAATTTACGTTAGCGCATAAGATATTCCGGTCTTTATCGTCATCTGCATCATGCGGTCTTTCACACTCTACTGGTAGCATTTAACGGCTCTCGGACTGGATGATTTGTAATACGGTTTTCCCGGTTAAGTGACTTGGGATGAACTGCAATGTTTCGTACACCCTAGATTAAAATCGTTTAAAAGTAAATCGCTGCGCGTCGCAATGATCGACTCTTTGACTCACCATCACCAAATTGATGAAGAAAGTCCTACGTTTGTTTACTAAAGGCAGCTGTGCCGAACTTCACTTTATTAAACGCCCACAGAAGCTCTTACGGCCGTTCATTGTTGGTATCCAAGAGACTCGTTGATCCATAACACTCACAGATATGAGTGGTTCGTTGAGGGTGCTTCTGTAATCGATTCTTCGTAACAAATGAGCGGCATGAAGCGAGCCAAATCCCATCCCCCAACAATGGCATGGCTTCATGCGATGGGTTTCATTTGTGGCTGAAGTGTTTCTGATTAACTGAGTTTGTTTTGCTGATGACGGTCAGGACGGGTTTTTAATATCGTTGTGAGTTGTGAGGTCGTGCATAATACTCAATGCATACAGGAACATTTTCGGCTTCGTGGTAGTGTTCTTTTGAATTTTCTATCACGCACTATTATTTCATAGCTGGAATACCACTATGAAAGGATTATTTTTGATTGGTAGGATGATTGGTAGGATTGGTATTTTTCAGACCTCACGGATGTGCGAAATCGACATTCTTATAAATACATGCCTTCATATAATAAGCGACGATAATCATGCATAAGACGATTTCTCTTCTAATCCCGCAGGGATCTCTGCAAAATAAAAAATATGATTAGTGAAAAAGAGTTTGAAACTGCATAATAAATTTATGAGGCATTTCTCCATTCATTTCACAAAGAGATGCCTGAAAGAATTTGCAGCCAACCACTAGGTCTATATGGCCATAAAATTAACTCTTCGTTGCAGTCTATAGGTGGAGAAAAATATTACAATGTTCTGCTTTCATCAAATTCAAAGCCTGTCTTCGACTACCATAAAACGGAACGTGTTGTTGACGGAACAATGGTATTACAGAACATGTGTTAGCCTTCATATATGATGAAGAAGGTTCTTGTCAGATGGACAATTGAGGCTCTGCCAATAGTGTTTACAGACGGCGCTTGCACCAAATCTCTCGTGTTAATGTGTAGTCCATACAAGCTGACCGATGCTCCTGTCATGACTTCAATAAAGGGGCATTATTGCTTCGGCGCCACTTCTTCTTAAGAGCTTGCCAGGCTTCTTGTAACGTAAATTGCAACTTTTATTACCAATTATTTTCTATATTTTTCGAAGAACCTGAGGGACCTTTTTCTTCTTACTTTCCTGATACAAAATTTTAATTCTTTTAATTAAATTTATATTAACGTGCAATTCTTCCATTAAACAACAATCTGTTCCTGATAACATACATTCAGGATTTTTTATCTGAAAGCTCGTCGTAATGTTCGTGGGTTAATTCACAAGCAACTTTAGATCATTTATAAAATTTGTAGATTAAGTTTAAAATTTTTGTCTTGAAGTCATCTAAACATGTGAATGCCTAGGGAAAAAAAAATTTTTATTCCTTATTTTGGAATCAAACAAGTTGAAAGAATTTTTTAGGTCATATGAAAATTGAAAAAATTATGACTTATATGTTCCAATATGTTTTACAACCGTTTCTAAATCTTTTGAAGCGACGTCGACCAGTCGAAAGCAAACAATCTATGAATTTTTTACCGACCCTGTGTTTGTGAAATTCGCATAATTTCGTTTAGTAATTCTAGATGCAAATAATGATGATAATTTGTCAAAGAATGCATCATGAATGCATGCATTGCATTCTTCTATTTACTATGCAGATTTTCCATTCGAAATGTTTTATTTGTCAATTGTGGCCTTCAAGTTTTGAATTAAGTTCTAATTTCGAATCTTGAAATGAGTGAAAACTAGAATATTTTGGATCGCGCAATTGTAGCAATTTTGTTGAAAATTATATTGTAGTTGTTCTACAAATTTAAACTTTCGATTATTGAAATATTATGTTGATTTATTTATTTATTTGTTTAATAAAAATAATGCAGTGATTGACGAGGTGAGTCGATAATACGTTAAAAGGATTTAAATGACGTTAATCAATTCTATAATTTAGTGAAGTGGATTAATTAATTGATAAATTAATGCAAGAGGTGATTCAATGTAAAAATTTAATGAATCTGGTGAATCAATGTAATAAAAATTATATGTGGTGAATCAATGGTACTCGTATTAATTAATTCATGTCATTAATACATTGATGCATAAACTGTTTTTATTTTAAGCATTTTTTTTATTATTTTAAAACGGTTTAATAGTATATATAATTCTAATACCTAAAAATGTTGTAAATCATAATCCTTTATTCTGCCCTCCACTCGTGCCTGAAATCCTAAACTTCTGAACTGGTGAGGAAATATTTATTGCTTATTCGACAAGATCTAATCGTTAAGTATTTACAAATCGATGTGGGACTTTCTGTGCATCATCAAATTATCCTTCTAGTCTATGAGGAGGTGTTTATTTTGCGTATTCTATATACCTCCTTAAATAGCGTTCCAATAAATAGTATTGTAATGAAATTGAAATGAATATCTCAATCTCAGCAGGATAATTGTCTCAATCTGAATAAATTAACTTCTAAAATATTGTCAATCGGCGCTCAGCACTGGCTCACTTACCTTTTATAATTGAAGCAGAACCTTTTTCCAGGTTTTGATTGTGTTATTTGAAATCATGCAGTGGGTAAGAATTTTTAAAAATCCCTGGAATCTATCTGTTGAATAGGAAATTTTTGAATAATCGTACTTATTTTTCATTAAATAATGTCTATACCAAGAGAAATGGCATGACAGATTCGCGGGTCGTAATGGCTGAAGCTAGTGTGACGAAACTAACACCGTCTCATTTCAAGAGTGCATAAAGAATGCAAACGAAGAAGTTGATCATGCATTTAAGCTTATGATGGCGTACTGGTATGAATTAAACTCTTCTTCCTCGTGTGCTCATTATTTACGGTGGCGAGCATCACGTACATTTTGCTTGTCCGTAAATACATGGATTTGTCTGCACTATAACGATAATAATTACGGCGATGGTGCCATCTCACACCGCAGATGTCAAACATCACATATGAATGCCAGTTTAGCAGCAGCGTGGGCAATGGGCATCAGCTCTCAAAAACTACGAAAATTGCAGAAGGAAAGTCATTTAAAGACTGACCGTCCAGCGGAAATAAATTTTTTAAATTAAAATTGATAAGATTTCCGACCTTACTCAGGTCTAATTGAATTTTATTTATTCTGTCAGCCGAGGAAAATTCATGAACAGCGCTGACTACTTCGAAGCTTCTAACAACTCCAAAGGACGACTGAACTGTAGCGATGTGAGGACAAGCTTCTCTTTTTTGCTCGCTACCCTAATTACCTCTTAAGATCGAAATTAGCCTCTGCCAAGGCAGTATGGTTCCAGTCTGATGGAGAAGGTGGCGATGTGACTTGGAGAATGGCGCAAAAGGGACGTAAAAAAGAAGGTTTGGCTGCCCCGGATATTGATGGAAAGGAAAGACGAAATTATATTCAAGACACAGGCATAAAAAGTGATTGGTTAATAATGAGTGGGGTAATTAGAAGTTTCGTGCGGATGATCAGGGATTTAAGTTCGAGTCTGTAACAGGAGAGATTCCACTAGAAAATAATGGAACGGTGAAAAACGAAGAACCTTTGTATCTGGGCCCTTATTTGAAATCACAGTAGAGAGTCTGAGAGATGGTAGATCCATACGTAGGCTTGTAATTCGGGTTCATCAGTGGCTAAGATGTGTATGGGGTTGGGGTTGGATGTGTAGTGGGCGGGCGTGTTACAAGAAGCAATGATGCGGCGCTGGGTAGTCGTTAAAGAGCTAATATGTCAACATGTCGCCGACGCCTATGGCCGCAGTGCACTCGATTGTATTAGAATGAAATTCTTTTCTTGGACGCTTGTCTCCGACGTAAAGGCGTTCGCTAGAAAAATTAGTTTGCAGTCAGAGGCCCCCGGTGAAATATTACCTTGAGCATTAACTCGTGTCGCACAGGCCGTTCATATATAATAGGCTGTTCCCTCCTCTGATTATTTTTGGTCGTCCAGAATTAACTATTAGGAAAGTTTGCCACATCTTATGTCTGAATTCATTAGATTTTTGTTCTTATGAAAAATCATGATAGATAGAAAGTTTCACCTGGACTTCATATTAATATTATTATTATTTTCATCATGAAAATGTAAAATTTAGGCAACACCATAGTTCGTAATTTCAACTTCCTACGTTCATCTCGATTAGAAAATTTTGACTCTAGTAAAGTTCACCGAGGATCATACCAGAGACTCGTCCACCCATTAGTTGTAGTTCATGACTTAATGAGCCATTCAAATAAGCGAGACAATAAATTGATGGTTCATCATCTTTAGATTTGACGGTGCATTCTTTATTTTAGTACGTATATAAAATTAACTTCCATTAATACAGATTCGAATCAGTAAATTCTCCTTCTCGGGAATTTTTGATCTTGAATATTTACATATGATCCATTTCTGGTGTATCTGCGTACAATTTTTTAGTAATTATCTTATCCCGACTATATAATTATATTTTTCGTATGAGTCATCTAATTTGAACGCCGAGTTTTCAAGTCTTCGCTCCGTAGGTCTAAATTTATTGTGTATCATTCAATCTATTTCCCTCACATTTTTTTTATCTTGATAGCGCATGACTCGGGGTTATATGGTTTGATGCTGTGTACGAGTATTGTGTAAGTGTAAAACGTCGTAGTTTGAAAATTCAAGGTATAACTTTGTTCGCTGTTTTATTCAAAGTTCGAACTATTTCTTATTTTTTAACGCATTTCTAAAAATTCGATCCGTCATCAACTTCAGAAAACCGAATCTTTTTTAATTGTTAAACATCAACAATCATTTCTGATCTCTGAGATAGAAAATATTCTTTCGAATCTTCAATATCACCAAATGCATGGAAAATTAGGAGGCTCTCCAACGGCGCTAGCAGGACGCCTGCAGTGATCGAGCATTACAATACGCAATTAAAACAAGGTTAAGATAAGAATTTTAATAAATATTTTATAACTCGTGTTATGTCAAAATGATACACCGATATTTCGCTGCATTAATTCGTTGTTAATGAGACTACTTAACTCGAGGCGCCTACGCAGCGCGGCTCGCACACTGATGAGGTTTGACTACCACCAATCAATTTATGTGCACGCACCAACTACATGAACTATTTTAATGACCATTTATGTCTAGCCGCAAACATAATCATGTCACATCATTTCCTAAAGACCCGAGTCTTACGCAGGTCTTAAAAATCATCATCGGATTAATGTTGGCCATGGGAAGGCCCATGCCCCGGCTTTCCCAATTCTCTTACGATATTTACCAGTGTAGGTGAGTCATTATTGAACCATGTAAGAATTTATCGTCTGCGATCGTTCAGAACTTTATGATCAAGTGTAATAGATGCAAAAGCTGCCAAAAAGAGACCACCGAAATGCAAATGAGGTCTCGGTAGCGAACTCCACGATTAGCCACGGACTCGAGTTTGTGGTTAGGTCGTCAGACAATTTCTGGCGCGCAGGGATTGTCTGACTTGTGCGCGACCTTCAGAAGAGATTTCAGAAGCGTTTATGTCCCACACTTTTGTGAAGGATTCTTATCATCAGGACATCGTTGAAGAGGCAAGAATCTTTTCATTGCACAAAAGTCCAGTCAGGTATTTTGCTCGTTGTATAACAGAGATGTTCAATGAGCTGTAACAGATCATCCAAGTATATTACTGGTTGTACATAAGAGATTTTATGGTTCATTGGTATGAGATCAGTCAGGTATGTAGCAGAAATTAGCTGTTTTTATTCAGATGACTTTCTATTAAATCGGAGTCAGTGGTTTTCACCAAACTTTCTAAAGATTTTTCACGGACAGTAATCGCCTTTATTATAAAAAAATTATAACCGACTGATTTGAATTAAATGCTAAATTAACGCCATTCAACGACTTGTAAGGTGAAATTTTTATTATTACATCGCTATAATACACAGAGGGAAAATATAAGTAGAATATTTCATTTTTTTTTTATATTTGCTGCTCATAATTTGCCCATATATACATTATGTTTAAATCTCTAGCTTTGTTCTCGTTCCAAAAATGACTACAAAATTACTTGAATTCTATATAGATGAAAATAAAATAATCTTAGCACGATATGGTGATTTTAATTAATTGTAATGGAAATTAAACACTGTGTTAGTTCGCTCATCGCTAGCATATGTGTTCATATGTTTCACCTTTCCCCCTTGTTAATTTTAAACAGAAATGAGAACGATTCTTTTGCTGTTGAAGCAATTACTGAATGCGCGAGTTTTATCCATTTAAGTTGAGCCAATATTGAGGGTAATTTTAGAGGCAGCGATGCGGTGTGGCTGGAATATCTGACACCAGCTCCTGGTTTGAGGTGTGAAGCGAGAGGCCCTGGCATGGATTGCCTTCGTCCAACCAAAGGACAGAAAAAGTCGAACATCATCTCTTGAAAACCAGTTAATTGTGCTGGAATCGCCACAGCCCTGCTATTTACAGCAAAGATTTAAAACTTGATTTAGCTGCTGCTCAGTAATCCGTCAAAATTAACTGATCCTCTGAGAGCTATACGGCTTTTTGCTTCAGATTAACGCGAAGTGAGCAACGGTTGCTGGAGAGAAGAAAACAACTGACGTCATCAGTGCAGAGATGTGGCCTGATATTATATGGAAACCACGAAAATATTTTCGATGATAATTTTGCGCTGTAGGGGCGATCAAAGAAGATGGCTTTTATGTCGATGTACGAGTGAAACTGCAGAATGTTGCATGGTGATACTGAAAGTGTTGCAAACAGAATCTTCGAATCACCCGTGTACAATTATTTAATTCCAGCTGAAATCATTGCGTGATACGAGTAGTATTCATGGAGGCATCGTATATTTAGCAATAAGATTATCCGAGCATCTACGTCATTTGGTTGTCCCATTACTGCGAGAAACAGGAAAACATTAAAAGCTAAGTTAGGTCGTTATATAAAATGTATACGATTGTCGTGAACTTAACATTATTACTTTATTTATGGATACATTTTTGCAATAACATTATTGTTTTATTTACGTATACATTTATGCAAGAAAGTGCGTACAGGTTGAGAGAGGAGTGTGGGAGGAGTGGGGGCAGATGTAGCGAGGGTCTTGCAGATAATTGTTCTCGTCGAGAGGATGAACGCAATGTGCGGTAATGATTCTTTTGTTCGATCTTATCGCCTGATCTTGCCCAGGTCAGTACGGTGCTTTTACGCCCGGTCCTTTATAACTAAATGTACCTACTGTTTTCTCTCATTGAACAGATTCTTTTTACTATGGAAGAGAGGCACAACATCATTCATTTAAGAGGGCTTTGCTTTTGTTCAGCTCAAGTGAGTCGATGTAAGAATACGTCTTTTTTTTCTTGTACTCCACGTTTCCTCAGCGAATGCTGGATGAGTGAGCAATAATATTTTATGGAATAATGATGCATTTTATTGTGTTCCATTAGTCCAGCAATGACGAAAAAATCAATAGTTATATTTTAATAAACTATATTTAATGTTATTCGCATGTTAAGTATTACATGTATTATGAATTCAGAGTACTATAATATAAGCACGTGTAGATTCACAAATGTTGTCCAACTTGCAGAAATGAGACCCAAGGGGTTAAAAGTATTCAACGTATTTCGCCTTTTGCTTTTTAGCTTCCATGTCGATTGCGGTTAAATAACTAATTCTTCAAATAGGACGACATTGAACGAAATTTATTCTGATATAAAGATATCAGTGCGTTGGATCAGTGATGTCGTCACAGATATCAGTGCAAACAAGACGACATTGAACGAAATTGATTCTAATATAAAGATATCGGTGCGTTGGTTCATTATTAAATGATCATCATTGATTTTTACAAGGTTCATTATTTTCAGCAGGGTTGATGTATCATGAAAATTATAGTTCGTTGGTGCCGGTGAAATTAATTCACATGGCTGACAATTCCATGACAAAATAAATAATTTCTTAACAACATGAGATTACAATACAAACATGAAAGATCGGACAGCAAATATCACGTACCACAATATAAGCGCAGTTTGACAGACTTCAATTTATTGAATTAGCCATACAGAGTTTAAATGAAAGCTTTTCGATTGGGTCAAGTCGGCATTTTCCTGAGAATAAAGTAAAATATAGGTCTATTGAGAAGCATGGTAGTGATTCTGTGAGTTTAAGCCCCTATGCAACTTTTGTGCGTTTAAAACCCTTTGTTCTTTTAAACCTATAGAACGTTAACAGGTAGGCACTGCTAACGTTTAGCAGCAAACCTATAAAACGTTAGCAGGTCAGCACTGTGATTTTATAGCATGAGGTTGATTAGTGTTTCTTTGGCTGGTGGCCGACGAAGAGTCGTCCGTGATTCACGGCTGATTAGCTATAAGGTAACTGTTCTTTTTCTCTATTGGAGTGCGACGACGTAGCTGCAGATCCGTTGTGTTTCCTTGGACA
Source organism: Hyalella azteca (assembly GCF_000764305.2). NCBI lineage: Eukaryota > Metazoa > Arthropoda > Malacostraca > Amphipoda > Hyalellidae > Hyalella > Hyalella azteca. Next base: position 72,737 of record NW_025932501.1, read on the forward strand.
ATCACGAGCGACTTGCAGACTTGATGAGTTCTTTTCTGATTTTGTTCGCTGCCAATTAGTTGCTTTGATCCTTAACTCGAGTGAGGCCGTGACTCAGCGCCTGCCTGCCTGGCTCCGTACAGCCTGTCCACGGCCTAACATTCCTCGTGATATTCATCGTCTTCCTGCTGCTCGCCGTTCTTTTCCTACTCATAAGATATATAATTCTTGTCCCATACTGTTCCTTGTCCCCCAGTCACTCGTCATCCTCCTATACGCATAATTTTTTCTCCATATTCCTTCCCTTCCGTTTATTCGCTTGCATGCCATTTCTTCTCGCTTCGAATCACCGACATGTGGAACAGCCTCCCCGATTATATCGTTGGCGCTCTAAGTGTGAATGCGTTCAAGAACAGACTAGATAAAGCTATGGAAAATATATGTTCAGATTTGAAATGCCTAGCACCATATCGAACCCGGTGGAAGTCGAGTAGCTACTTCCAACAATCGTTAGTCATGAAAAGATCCGGTGAAATGAAACGATTTTAGATCTTCTTTGAACAAGGCGCGAAAAGGAAAAGAATCGGCGCCAGGCCACATCATGCAGGCCTACACTTCAGCGCCGAGATCACTATGTTATTTTAGGTTATGCCCACCCTCGTCCTCTTCCCATTCTAACTTCGCATTTTGCTCATATTTGGTCTACTATTCGCTTTAAATTTTCTTCATAACTTATGTAATCAATATTATGCCACATTCTTATTTTGCTTTGAGTGTGGCTTTTGCCGAAAATTTCACCTGTGGGCTTTTCTTCGTTTACCTCTTATCTTTCCTCGTCATTTTCATGAATCTCTACTTTCCTCTTGATCTTCTTTTGGTCCTCACTCTTTCATTGGTATATAAAATTGAATCCTGTTCTTCATTCCCCTTTTCGGCTTCCCACCTGTCTTTATTCGCCTTTGTCCGTTCGTGTCTCCACCCTCATGCCTTTCGTTATAAACGGATATTTTACATTAACCTTTCTATTATTATTTCGTATCTTCCAATTACATTTTTACATTGAATTTCATGAGTTAGAGCGGTTTTGTTGTGTCCCGGGGCATGCCATTATACGCGCCCCATTCTACTCAGGGAGAAACATATGGGATCAGGCGGGGTCGGCGCAATTCAACCAATTAGAAGACACTTAATTACGCACGCACAACACTTCATGCTCGAGAGATTTTGCCGCGGTGCAAGCTTCTGCAGTGTTGGGCACCGCCTGAGATGCCGTGACACGACAATAAGTGCGCCTAATGGCCAGTGTGCTGGGCTAACGCATTAGTTTCCATTATTCGCCCTTCACGATAATACCATGCATGAATGTGCTCAGTATGGCGATTAAATAATCCTTGCAGGTAATGATAGTCAAGTCAACGGTGGCCCTTAATCGACTATTGGTGAGCCAACCTTGTTCCGAAGATAATTCTTCGCGGGATATTTGCCCTTAAAAGGCTTTGAATTGCGTTCTCTTCTCTCGCCGTAAACTAATAAGTTGAGTCTCTCTGGTCAATGGACCGCATCGGGCATAGCATAAAAATGCATCGGAATATTTTCCGATCACCGATTGACTTTTAATTGCGTGCAAGTTTTCATGACACTCCCACAAAAAGCTACACCGTTACGAACTCGTAAAACTTCGATCGCAAGCATGTCATTACGATGGTAGTTTTTGCACCGCCAGATCATTATACGCCAAAGGTCCATGATGTCAGATGAAATTACTTTCAACTACTGAATGCCCATAAATTTTTTGCCTTCACATTAATTGCCTACCAAAGTCCTAATACCATTTGCTTATGGAAACCTAACTGGAGCAAACAATGACGCTTCAAATTTTCTTTGATATGTAAGCTTTTTGTTGCGGTGGCGACATCTGAATCAGAAACAAGGTTCCAGATTTCTGCAGCCAAGATGACCGAGCAAGCGCACACAACAAAGAAAGTTGCCTCCAGTTTTCCTTGATGTCAGGAGTTGAGTTGATCAGAATTGATGGGTGTCGCAAGTAGCAGAATTTATGACAGTGTGACGTGTTATTAGAGAGCAGGACAATCTCGTGTTGCAGCGGATGAGGCATCGCGGCTGATACCAAGACAATATTCCATTTGCCTCTTGCTCGTGTACTCTTCCATGATTCATTATCCCTTTTGTTCATTTGTAGATTTACTTTGTATTGTTGCTCTTGTTTGAAAATATTCTTAGAACAGTTCTTCCATTACTTCTTGTTGATTATCATGCTTCATTTTTTTTGCTTACAATGTTTTGCTTGACTCAATAGCAATACGCACGAGAGTTACATTTTTTAATCTATCTAGTTTCCATACCCGTTAGTGATATTTAGTGATATGCGTCAATAGTCACCATTGAGGAATAAATCGATGAATCGGTATGTATACGGCTGGAAGTAATACAACTTTTAAATCAGGAAAAACGGTTATCTAAATATTTATATAATAAATAGTATAGTATTCTGTTTTATAGATTAGTACATAGTATAGTTGTATCGGCGCTGAAGAAAATAAGCTCGTGACCCGTTACCGATTCTTGTGCTTTTCGTGTTCACAGGATATCTAAAAACTGGCCTTTTGACGGGATATTTTCAAAACTGGCTTTGGTTTGAAAAGTATACTGGCTTTTTGCCAGGTCCAAAGGGTGCTCGGCATATCTAGTATGTAACATTCGTATACGGCTGCATTACTTTGTCTATAGTCTGTTAAAAGCGTTAAAAATTAACTTAGAAAATATAAAATACGTTGCCAAAATACTTTTGAAACGGAAAATAACTGTAAATATAATTCTAATTTAGATGATTGTAGAGTAGAAAAAATTATTGGCAATTTTTTAAATCGTTGAGATATATTTTACTCTCGACATGATCGGTTATGCTAATCATAGCTCATATGGTTGACAAAGCCGATACCAATGTAAACTTCAAAAATTAATTAAATCAGCTATGAGTCTATAAAATAGTAGTCTGGAATTGATGAACAATATAATATGTAACGTATAAACTATTATCTCATTGCTGATCGAGATATGATGTTTCTGAGTTTGAAGTTGCAAACCCATTTTGTGCCACTCATTCTGACTCGACTATATATAGAGCCACTCATTGAAAAATACTTTTTCACCATGAAACAACTTGTTGATGGAAAGTATTTTGTTTATGATTATTAAATATTGTAAATGATGATCCATATAAATTAGCCATGACGCACACCAAGATTTGTTTTGGGGTAGGGACATGAAACGAGTCTCTTCCATTGAAAGCTGATACTTGATGATAATGGTGCCGCTCAAAGATATTATAGCTTCATGTTACAGTCTGATCCGTGGGGTTGTATTGAGCCCGTGCATTGTGAAGGCAAGCACTCCTGAACTGAACCACTCCCTCTCTGGACCCTCCCTCATAACGAGCTCATGCCTCTAATTGACATGGGAAGCTTCGACAAACTCTGGTGGCGCTGAGGCTCTCGCGGCCACATTTTTGAAATCGATGCGCTGAGGAGCGAGGGTTGCGGGCTGCTGCAATAAGTGATGACAGGATCAACTTATGGTTATAGTTGCTTGAATATTAAGCAGACAGCGTATTATATTATAGTTGCTTGAATATTGAGTGCAGACAGGGTATTATATTATAGTTGCTTGAATATTGAGTGCAAACAGCGTATGTAGCTAATGAAACGCGCTAAACTGTGTAGAGTTCAACGATATAGGCGTGTTCAACGGGGTAAAGTTCAACGGAATGAGGAGAGTTGAACGGAGTTCAGTTTCACGAAAAAGGTGTGTTAAAAAGAGTTGAGTTCAACGAATGAAGTGAGTTTAACGAATGAAGTGAGTTCAACGAATGAAATGAGTTCAACGAATGAAGTGAGTTCAACGAATAAAGTGAGTTCAACGAATGAAGTGAGTTCAACGAATGAGGTGAGTTCAACGAATGAAGTATGTACGTTGAATGGACAGAATTTAGCATTAGGCGCGAATAAATTTAAAAAAATATTTGTCCTATGGAAATGAGTGCAAAGAGTGAATTTAAATCAACGTATGGAATGATTTAAAAAAGCTATGCGAGTTCCCAATATTAATTGAGTTATAGTAACAAATTTCATGAATATATTATTGATGAAGTTTTATATAAATATTTCCATTCAATAGAAAATAGCACTTCCTTCTATCTCGGCTCAAGCAACACCACTCGTGAATTTCGAGACACCAGCCAGCATCCCAAACTAAACGAAACTATTAACGGCTATTGTTATCTGACCTCAAACCACTTGTAATTAATATTCAAAAATACAGTGTATGTAGGAAGTCGACATGACGCTGTCGCTCGATTGAATTTCTGAGGGATCCATTTTACTCGCTATCTGCAGACTTATCTTATAAGCAATTTAATAAGTAAAGTTTCACTAACTATTTCGTACGATAAACTGCCTACTGTACTGTTATTGCTCGAGGTTGTCTACTTATATTTGTAATAAGTAAATGTTTTGCTAGCAGTACTCGTTGTATCTTATTCGGAAGTCACGTACTTGAAATAAAATGAATTTAAGTATGTGTCGCGGCATTACCTAGCCGGTGAATGCGGTGGCTGAGAGGTTTTGTTGGCGCGCAATATGCGGCGAGCGCTCCAGCACTTGAGAGTGGTGTTGAGGGCACTCATGCTTATGGCCCATGCAGAGTGTGCACTCGTTTCAATTACCGCCGTATTAGGAGCGGCCAACCATTTGCCTACAAATGGTTACTAGTTATATTAACTTTATCAATTATTTATCAGTCTAAATCGTTTTCCAATATGTTCTGAATTGCAATGAACGTGATCTATGAGTTGAGATGTTAGTGTTTCTTTGTAATGGATGCATTTGCAAAGTTATTTACAAAGAATATTTCGGAGGCAGAGAGCATGGCTTCCGCCGGCTGTTGTTCTTTGCTCAAGGCTATTTATAAAAAATATTGAAAATCTAGAGTGCGATTTAATTTATATAGAGCCCGACTTTTCATGCGGAAAAATTTGGGCCTTATAATAATTTTCTCGTAAAAATTTTTCGTCTTAATCATCGAACTCTCTTTGTTCTCGTCATCAGGAAATTTCTCATCGATGGGTTGAGTCTCCGGCTCTCAACCCTTGAATTAGATCATGAGATCTTCAGAATCCTTTGAACAGGATCCTTGGATTGTTGGTTTTTGCTTTTGTCAAATTTTAAACCAATTTGAGAAGAGGCGGTGCCCATGTGTCGCCCTATTCGACGCTTTGATGTCTCTCCATCACTGGAAGGCTTCACGTCCCACCCCTCTCTTCAATTTTTTGCAACTACCATGTCATACATGTTGTTCATAGTAGACTTTAAGGAGGAAGACTGGCCTGACAATGTTCTTTATTTAATTCTGGATGCCTGGCTTTATGTGACTGGGAAACAATATTTTTTCCTATTGGTATCAATGCATTTAATTCTTCAGTGGCCTCTTCAATCAATTTTTTAAAATTTTACTTTTATCCACTGGCTAAATTTTTACCTAATATCTGGACGCAACGCTATCATAATGAGATAAAATTCATTTCAATGAGAACAGATATAAGTTTTAGGAAGAGCAGCGGCATGACGGAATTAAACATAAAAGTAGAGAAATTCTAATGTCGTTTGACCAGACCTGGCATTACAAGAAGCAAGTAGCAATATACCCGTTAAAATACCTCCTATCGATGCAATTTCTTCCCAGTTTTCCTAGAACGAAATCACCAAATTGAGATGAAGAGAGCGCACAAATTTCAGGACCAAGGCTCCATCCGTCCTTCCCTGGAGCAGATATCCTGCCATTGCCCTCAAAAGACCTCGTCATCGCGGTTGTCCGAACCGATTGACCCATGGATGACCAATGAAGTTTTGAGTCCAAGCTCCACTGACCAGAAGACGTCTTTTTTACGCCATTTAAATTCTTGCAGCCTCTGGCTGCGCGCGCTGGACAGAAGAAACCATATGGAAAACTTTATTTTGGAGCGATCCGAACCTGTTATTCACTTAGAAATAATGGAAAAACTGGACATTAGTTTCTTAATTGAATTGAATTGAACCTAACCGTGAAACGAGATCTTATTAACAGCTCATGAGAAATATACAGAGAAGTGCATGACAAAGTATTTATAGCCTCTCATTAATAAATAATATTGTCATCCTATTCACTGTATGAATGCAGCCACTTAATTCGAATTCAAATTATACTGAGCTCGAAAACTGCCGATGCTGAATAAGAAAGCCATGATAAATAACATAAGTCATTCAGATATGAGCGGCTGAGCTCGCACCGTGACACATCACGGCGCTCGATAACATTTCCCAGAAGAGCCACTGTGCATTAATAGCTAGAATTGCACCTTGGGAAACCCCGAGCTTTTTGCATCATTCAAGCAGCCGAACATTTTTAACGGTAGTTGACGTATTGTGACCTTATATAGACGCTTTATACTTTCGAACTATTAACAAATTTCTGTTAGCTGGCGAAGTCAATCGCTGAGGTTGTCAGAGGTCATTCGCATCATGCAAATTATGAGAATGAATCGAACAACATTGAAAATATGCCCCTATTCATGTGACTTCTTGTCATGATACTGGCTGGAGTTAGTTCATATACTTTAGCACTCGTTGAGGCATTTCCGAAACTTGCTCCAGTGAAAGTCAAATTGATCATTCTTTCATGAAGTGTTCCCTGTCCACAATCCGCTGGTGAGGTGGTGAACCACGAGCTTCCCGTGAGACCACATTTGCGATGCATCGATACCTCCCAGTGGCGGCGCGCCTGAAGACCGTTCTAATTTGGCATCAAATTTGGCATGGCGGTATCAAACGGCCGTTGTCCCTGGAGTGTTGTTGTTGAAACCCAAGACAATTGGATGAACGCCACACTGCTGAGGGGAAGCTAAATCCTGCATGATCTTAGAGCCGGCATCTTCTGCTCATCCCTGGCAGAAAATTGTGGTTGGGATACAGGTGATCACTGGCAGAATCTCACAGTATCTCAATCTCAGCACTATCGATGTCACGAAACTGTAACTCAGAAATATAACTGTAAATAATTAATTTTTGATAAAAATTATATTCTTTACAGTAATTTCTGATTAGTACTAGAAAAATTGCTATCAATAAATCATAGACAATTTAACTGTTATTATTCCATAATAAGCCCAAAAAATTAATATGTAATTGGCTTTCGTATTGACCTTCAAATGTATGAAGTATAAAAATTTATCGGACTGTTAAACTTCTGGCCACATTATTTTTGTATCATAATTGGCCTTCGTGTTGACTATCGAATTTACGAAGAAAGAAAAATTATCGGAGTGATAAATTCTGTCCTATTATTATCATATTCACCGTGGGTCCGAAAATACGGTCATAGGCTAGGAGTAGACCTTCTATTGATCAGCGTTCGCTGAAATAGACTTGTATAAATTATGGCGGCTCCCGCACGCAGGCTGGGCTGCTTAACAGGATCAGCGAGGGGGACTTGTGCCGCTCAAGCCTGTAAAAGTCCTTAGGGAGGACTTGCCATCTACAGTCCCTGGGGACTTGCGGGGCTCGGGATCACCAAGGCGGGGACTTGCCCTCAAATGCTTGCTTAATGTCAGGTTTGGCCCGGGACAATAAGTCGAGTTCTACAAGTCTCTGAAATGAAGGACGATAATTTAGCGAGATGGAGGAGGTTGATTAATTATAATCAATTTTTTGCAGTCATTTGAGCCCGCGTGTAGATTTGAATTTCTATCTGAATAAAATAAGATGGTTTTATATATATCGTGCCGAAATCGTGGAATTGCCGATTCTATGGAATCGGCAGCTAGTTTGCCGATTCTGTAGAATCAGCATTTCTATACTATAGGAATCTAGGGTTAAGCCAGTCAGCCAAGTTATTTTTTTTAATATTTTGATATGTATGAACTTGACCGAGCTTGACCTAACTTTTTCTAACTCTAACTGTCGATTTATGTCCTTACTCTAACTTTAACGTCCGATTTTCTGAATCAGTAACGAAATGCTGATTCTACAGATTCGGCAAACTGGCTAACGATTCCACAGAATGGGCATGTACGCCATTTAGGCACGACATATGGAACTTTAGCTTGCTTGAAACAATGACGAATTATACAACAAATGAAAGCGCATCGAGAGAAGCAAGAACTTAATGTTAATGGCAGTATAATAAATCATGCAATACTCGATGGCGGAATAATTGAATTGATGAGTTTAACCCTAAATGGTAGATATGAATCTCCACCCGGAATAAGTGCCACGTTCAAGTTTGTGTTTGAGGCTCCGTTATCATGGCTCTGTCAATCACTAATAATTATAATCATCCGCCAATCGTTCCACACGTATAGCTGCAACCTTGTCATTGCTCTAGCACTAATTAAAAGAGGAGCTTCTGGTAATAAAGAGTATTCCGGACGCAAAGAATTCACGCTCCTCCATTTTGTAAACCACAACTTAGAATTTGTCTCCAAGTAATATAAATTTCTTGTGGATCTCAATGAAACATTGCAGTTTGCTTGTCTTATATTTACATTTTTCAATTTTGCGCAGTATAAAATATCTTGCCCATTGAGACCTTCCTTCTAGCGAAGGTTTTTATCTTTGTAAGTATCTGACTTGACTTTCATATTAGGTAAGAGTTGATTGCAGATTCGCTAAATGCTTAATGAGTTTAATGCCAGCGTTAGACCGTTCCCGTCTATCTTCTAATGGTCATAATAATGTCAATAGAATAAAATAATAACAATTATTTCAATCTGCACAATGTTTCCCAGTGAATGTTTGCAAGTTGTTTCTTTACACAACACAGTTTGAGTGCACTTCAATGCATGACTTCGTCTGCAAATCTTCACAGGATGATCCAGAAATAACCAAACTGCAGATATAGTTGTCCAGCCTCGATGTCCAGGAGAATCAAACGAGATTATAAGCATCGAGTATACAATCAATATTCTTAGGGATTCAAATAGAAGTCAGTACAACCATTTAAGGTTTAGATAAAGCTGAATGTTGTTAATGTCAATGGTATAAGAGTGCTAGACTTGTCATCGTTCTACGGAGAAGAGAAGGAGATGCCTGTCGTGTGTTATAGGCGGTAGACTCTTGCTGGGTCAATCGTTAGGTGTAAATATTTATGAAAATATATTCCATGCGTATAATGTTATGTTAGGGTGTAATCTGTATTCATGTATGTACAAATCAATAGTGTGTAAAATTTACTGTTTGTTTCTTTTTGTATTCTTTCTTTATTTTACAGTTAAACTTTGCAGAAAACCTAAAAGTGAGCTCTTATTCGGACTACAAACTTACACTTGTAACCTCCACACGTACTATTAAAGTTTGTCTACGTACTATTGAAAAACTTGTTTATACCTCGGAGCTTTCGGGAAAGTGTGGCATTTAATAGGTCAGGAGAAAAATCGTGAGTCGTAATTGAATATTAACAGAGTGCTTGGGCTTGGCTGACATTATTATTAAGGATTTAGCCCACAACAATATAAAACCGTGAGTACAAAGTTCGAGTTCTCGAATCGAGGTGGTTTGTTCGCTAGACTCAGCCTACATATAGAAGCTAGAAATTAATTTGCTAAAAAGATCCGTTTTGCATGCGCTTAACATCGATGCAGTCGTGCATGTATTCATATAGGGACTGTACCGTGCAAACATGTGTCGCCAGCACTCACGCTTGCGCGTCCACAATGGCAGGACAGGTGTTACATTAGCTTCCTGAGACTCGATTACTGATGGTCCAGATTACGAATCTCATCAAAAGACGCGTAAGCGACGCCAGTGCGAGACGCTATCGCTTCATCTAGGCTTTTGTGCTTCGCTGGAGCAGGGTGATGTATCTCTTTTGAGAGCAGTCTAGATCAGGGGCCTAATCATGCTATTATAGGCTTGTCGATTATTGAGTATTGGAAAAAGTGTTGCTCAGAATCAATCTGCCTTTAAAAGATGTTATCGGCAGGGTCATTAGATTAACTCGTTCTTTTTTGTTCATATGTATGGGTAGGATAATTTTACTATTTCATAATACTTGAAATTTTAAAATAAATTTCATCAGTGATGAAAACTGATCGGCAGGAAATTGATCATTAATCTCTAGATTCTTGTTTAGAAATGGCGAGCAAAAGATTTAAGACTTGTAACATTTTCGGTTCATCAAAACGAAAATTAGAATTTTATGCAATGATTTACATGCTTTCCTTTCTGTATATTTTAATTTCATAATTACTGCTTTTCAATAAAATTTATTACCACGTAATGGATAGTTGAACATACAGGTTCTGGGTTCTGAAATAATTTATGAAAAAAAAGTTTTTATTTGTTAATATTCGGAGTAGATTATCGGTAGCCTTTCATCGTCCGATAAACACCGCTGGTCAGTCGAAAGCTTGGATTTCCCATTGCACTGCTCATGAAGAGATCAAATCGATTTAATGCGCTTGATGTCTTTGACAATTTTATTGTCTAAATGCATGTCGCTCGCATTCACTTCCTGCAGGTGTTCGAACGATGTTTTTTTTAAATTTTTTCTTATCTGATACAGAGCGTACGATGGTGAATGATACCAAATTTATTGTATTCAACAATAATATAGTTTTATGTAATTATCTTTTGTATCGCAAGAGTACAATTGCTTAATTTAAAACTATTTTTCATCTCTGTGAACTGTGTTCATTCGAATTTTGCTAGGATAAAAAATAACTTATTATCCAAATTAAGTTATCGTTCTTGGATTATTTTATTTTCCAATTGCTTGGCCTGGAACATGTAATTTTCACGCATTGCTAGCACACATGGGAGGCTCTGGTGGCACAGCGATTTTAAAGTTATGAAGAAAGCTGCAATTTAAAGCTCTTCATTTAGTGAGAGTGAGAGATGAAATGACTCTATGGAAGAGCCTTTTGTCAGACAGATTTAAACGTAGGGAGAAGAGCTGAGCCCTTGTAGTGCCTGCAGGGCAATTAAACAATCAAGTGATGGCAGCCAGAAACAAAGATTGCTCTGTCATTATACATACCACCTCGTATGGTCGACCTCCCTTTTCAATCATGGTTATATTGATTTTAATATATTTAATTTTGTGATATTTCTGCGAAGTCCACTGATCAATGGAAAGCCTTTTGACCGTCCAATCCTTATAGGTTACCTAGGACCTATTTGCATTCTAGGATCACTGATGCAAATACCAGAATTTGAGATAATCGTCTTTACTTATAATGCATTAGAATTTGCAAAAAATGTGATTGTTGCTAAAAAAATATCAATTAGCAGAAACATCTACGCAGTCCTGAAAAAAAAAAATCAAAAGCTTGTTACACTTGGGCTACATATGCAGGAGTTTTAAAATACGCATGCATGGAACGATGGTGCCCAATTACAGGAGATAGCGAAGGTCTTTTGTAGTGCGTGCCTCGCTCCTCTTCTTCTTGATGACAACCAAAACAATGGAGCAGCAAAGCCAAACTCCAACTTGGACAAAGACATTCATGTGTATGATTGCCTACTCGCTCAGAAATTATAAAAAAATAGCTTGGCTTTACCATGAAGCGTACAGCAAAATGCTGCGGTTTTAACTCCGCTATTGAAAACTTTTTAATTCAATAGATAAATACGCCGTATGTAATTATAAAATCATAGAAATTTATTTAATTACAAGACTGTGTTTTACTTGACTATTTCTCATCATTCGCAAAATATCACAAAATATAAAAGATTTCTATTCAGCTGCGGGTGTAGAATTCAGAATGCATAATAGCTTAATCAAATGTGTTCGGGTTTGCTGAGAAAAGAATCTGATAGCAATACTTGAGAAGAGTTCATCGGCAATTTTTATTTACACTGAAGTTATGCTTGATTGATATGTAATGCTTGATCAATATGCTTGATCAATAACAGAGGAAGCTCCTTTCACCGATTGTGACTCTAATAGGAATAAAAAAAATCAACCTACGAACTGATTAGACATCTCCGTTGAAAATCAAATCCTATCTTAGTACAAAATATTTTGCTCGGGATATTTGATTATTTAAAACACAATAATACATGAATTATTGTACAATAATTTTCAGTAAAATGTAAGGCCTGACCATTCCCATTCGAGATGGGCGGTGCCATATATGTCTTAACAGAGTTTTTATATATAGGGATTTTTTAAATATACCGAGAGGCCAAAACCGCACAGTTGGGTTTATTTATCTTCTTTTAAACAAGCAGAACGACTGTGAATAAATTAACTTATTTCCGTAGTCATTGCCTACATTCATATATTTATTGATTTTTTTATGTTTAATTCAGGTTATTTAGTTAATGTTCTTAGTTTAATCAGCTACAAGTTATCATCGTGAATTATAGACTTGGGTTTGTTCGAACCATGCGATCAATTGAGTCTCTCAGTCTTAGTCCACCTAAGACTTGAACATGCAGAGTCCTTCATGTTCAAGATCACAAAATTCTGATGTAGTGCGCTCAGTTGAAACACGTTCTTCACAAGCAGTAGAATTCTCATTGGCGAACAGTGGTCAGTTATTTGACTGCGTTAATTTGTTCATGGTAATGGTATCGCTTGGGGCAAAGATGACGAGGAAAGACGACTGCACCGCACTTCATTTAAGTAGAGTTATTGCTTGGGAATAATGGCTGAACTATCCTGCACCGGGCTCGAGTAGGATTTACTGCTAGGCCTGCTGCTGATGAGATAACAATTTTAGTGCGTGTATAGGCACACAATTTCTTTCCAAAATTGCCAGCATTAACACGCAAGAATGTTCTCTTAATGGCCTCTGCGCCCATAAACTTGACCTGTTGCGCTCTGTTGTTCTTCAGTTGGACCATCACTCGCCAAATCATGACTCGCAGCAAGTTTATACTCTGTGCCCTGCCACTGCTCTGGCAGTAATGCCTTGTTCGGCTAATGACATTACTCAGAAGTATAACTCGTTTGTGTTATTACCTCTTCCAAACCACCTACATTCATTTTGTAGCTACATTTTCACCAGGACATATTCACCACAGCGTTATAACATCCCAATGCTTTCACTGACAATTCATTTATTTCATTCCTTATCAGACTGCATAAGAATAACAATAGCTACACTCGGTATGATTAAAACGCTGTGAAATTATGTAGACTGACAAAAGTTAAATGATTTGGACAAATTTTGATGAAATTTTAACGAACGATTATTCTGATATGCTTGGGGGCACAATACCCCAAACATGCGATATTGTTACGCAATAAATGGATTGCTATCCTTAAAAAAGTAAGCATTCAATAACAAAACGCTTCACGTATTAAATCAAAGTCTCAGCACTTGCTTCCAGACGTAACTCCGCAAGTAATTGTATTGGAATTTCCTAAATTTTTTTTAGCTTTGAAGAGACGCTCGTGTTACAAGCCTAATACTTACGATGAGACTGTGCAACTGGCTGCACTCTCCCCTTGCACCTGCTCTCTACCGTGCACCTGCTCTCTACCGTGCACCTGCTCTCTACCGTGCACCTGCACTAAACTCCTGTACTTGCACTTTACCCGAGCACCTGCTCTCGTACCGGTCACCTGAACTCTTCCCGTGCACCTGAACTCTTCCCGGGCACCTGAACCATCACCGTACACCTGCACTCTTCCCGTGCACCTGCACGCTTCCCGTGCACCTGCACTCTTCCCGTGCACTTGCTCTCTACCCGTCCACCTGCACTCAACTCGTGTACTTGCACTCTACTCGTGTACTTGCACTCTACCAGTGCACCTGCACTCTTACCGTGCACCTGCACTCTTCCCGTGCACCTGCACTCTTCCCGTGCACCTGCACTCTCCCCGCGTGCCTGCACTCTACTCGTGCACCTGCACTCATATCAAGCTCCTAAACTCATCTTGTTTAATTACATTTTTCTCTCACACCCGCACCCATTCTTCCCGCATATGTGCACCCCATGAATCTCCCAGCCGTGTAGAAAAAATGATGACTCTAAATTATTCCTTCCAGCTGTTATTGAATTTATTATATTGAATATTAATAATTGATTGAGGAGTGCGGAGACACTGGGAAAAAGTGGGTCAAGGGTTTGCTTAAATCATTTGCTCCCAAGAGAAAGACTTGTGAGCAGCTAATTATAATAAGGCTCTTAATAACTTGTACAATAATATTGAGATCTGAGAAATGGGGAGAGCACGTTACGACGCTGTCTGTGTTGGACTCCTCAGTTATGCCGGCAAGTTATGATTGCCCGCAAAATAAATGACTTCCGCCAAAGGAATTCAGTGCCTCATTAAAGCGAATAATTACTACTAATGAAATACTCGACGCACATGGCCACGAGCCCGACATAATTGTTGGGTCTCGCCACGGTGATTAAGTAGCCTTTAATAATCAAAACAATTTCGACTAATTTTTCTCGGGCTCTTTAAATGTACATGGCTCTCAAATTTAAGGACGTGCCATTTGAACTATTCAAGTGATCAACATAATGCAAATATCCTAGTTTCGATCCCCTGAAGTATCTCCCGCGCGATGTGATCAAAATTCTTGACAATAAATTATTACCGGGGCACGGGTTCGCTCCCCCGGGTCTGTCACCAGCCGCCGTGTGCCTCACGAGGCGAACCTTTTCAACATACTGTAGGTTAAAAAAATTTTATTTCACTGCCGTTTCGTAGTTGTCATTATTAAGAAATTTTTCATGTCAAAGAATATCCAGTACGTTGCTACTGTGCATGAAAATGTTAGCTCGAGCCTTATTGTCTTGGTCTAGGATATTTTAGAATAACAGAATAGAACTCTCTGCTTGAATGTGAGTCTCCGTTAATGAGAAAGTGATCAATACGATATTTTTGATAAAACCAATGTCTCATTCATTTTCAAATTATCGGCGATCTTTAGTATATAAATCAGAAGACTAGAAATATTTTCAATTATTATTTCACCCATGAGATGATTTTGGTTGCGATTGTGGAATTGAATATGATCCTTAATTCAAATAATTTAGTTAGATGTATTGATCAGTGCATAGGAGTTTGGTCACGCACTGAATAAGGTACCAAGAAAGAGCTTGCAATATCCACAACCTCATGCAAGGGCCAATACCGGTAAAGGCAGCTGCCTTTTTAGCGCATTTTCTCATTTATGGAAAAAATGTACTATTGTGCTCGCCATGTCCGTACGTCTGTCTGTCTGTCTGACCGTCTGTCCGTCCGTCTGTCCGTGACTTCAAGTTTTCGTCGACGAGAAAATGCGCTCTCTGTCACTCACTGCAGTGAGTACTGAGTTATATTTTTTGTATTTGTGTTTCTTCGCTAAATACTCCAACACGTGAGCCTCAGCAGCTCTATATCTGTCAAATGACTCAGCAGAAAATAATTGCAATTTTGTTATCTTTATTGTATGAAAGTAGTCGGGTGAGTAACAAATGATTTTTAATTTAGTTAATAATTTCTTTGGGACTTCAATAGCAAATACTTGAGAAATTTGAAATTCTGAGTTCCCCGCATGACATTTATAATGGATGGAATGAGTTGACGCTTGTTTTGTTCTTGATTAATTCAGTACCGTCTAGTTGGACGCTATAGAAAATTAAGGTAAAGTTAAAAATGTATTATTCACCTCTTTGAGAACTAATGGACTCATTTCATTCGAAAGTTTTTAATAAAATTCTGTCAAGACTGTACAAGCACAGTCAGTCGCTCTTAATATTAAGTCACCCAGGTGTGAACAATATTGTGTGATAATGGCCATCTTAGCATAAAACACTTCTGGTTCTTAATACTTAACCCTTCTTGTTAAGGTGGCTCTCCTCGTTTTCATTCAATCAAAAATTCACTATTATTTTAATTCAAAGCAGTATCTAGCTGTCCTCTTTTAGTCTCATTTTCTATATCTTGCTCTCGTTTCTTTGCATTTGGTTTCAATAATTAATTAATTTTCCACAATTGGGTTAAGTTATATCACATTTATATTTGTTTTGATTGCGACCACAATCGCTCATATCTCACAACAAATCGCTTGTGCATCAGAGGACCTCAGCTCGGGCAGACAGAACAGTTAGGCAAGCCGGTCCGCTGAGCTCTCTTCGGATGAATACTGATTTCCGCTCCACTTTGCTATCGTAATATTCAACTTGACTTATAAATCTACGAATAATGAAAAATGTGCACAGGATCTGAAAACGTATTTGATAAGCATCTTATTACACACAGATATTGAAAATATTCATCGAAAAGCGGGGAAATTTACTTGAATGTAAAAATTATAACAAAATGTTCGAAAATGAAAAAAGGTTCTGGTCTTTGTCACCTATAACCGTTTTGAATTCAGTCAAAGAAAGCTTGATCCGCTTCGTTACCCTCGATTTGCCGTTATTTATTCTCGTGTTTATGCTATTAACTTGAAAACATTGAAGCGTTATTGGAGTGATTTTAATGCATAACCACGATGAAGCAATTCTAGCTTGCTAAATCAGTAGTAAATTTTAAAATTTCCTCCATCAAAGTTCATAAAAACAGAGATTGAAGAGCAGACACCTGCATTAATCAACTCAAACAATTATATTCTCAACAGAATATTCAATGATGTTTTAAAACTTTACTTATTCTGAGTAATCTCTTTAATATTTGAAAATTTTCAAGTTTTTACATACTAGTTAATAAATTGAGAGCGATTTAGAGTTGACAATAATTTATTCCAAACAACTCTTGAATGTTAGTCGGCCCGTTATGCGCGCCCAAATCAAAAGTACCTATTCATTTTTTATTGATTCATGAATGATAGCCCCACTTACCAAACTGAGATTTTCAATACAAAATTTTTATAAAGCCAAATAAAAGCCGCAAGCTTTGTCGTTAAATTCTTGTCTTTATTTTGCGATAGAATAGACTGGTTTGGCTCATCAGATGGAGCCTAGGAAGGTGCTTGTACAAGCCATTTTAACGGCAAGTGCGCTGAATTTTACGGCTTCAAATGAACTGTTGAGCGCAGTTCGAGCGCGCCGACCCGTGACGTGCGAATTGGATGCGCCGGTATCTGCGCTACCGGCCGAGCCTCGGCATCGCGCACTGCGAGAATTTCCTTGCCGGACATTTCTTAGGTTGTGATTTTTATCTTGTTGAGTTACAGCTTTTGTAGGTAACCACCATATAACCTCCATGCGTATTGGTGCGCTTGATTCATGTGCAAACTTTTTTGTTTGGTTCATAGGAAAATCCTGGGTAGGGAACGTATAGGTACTTTCTGGAAATTCCGGGAACTTACTGAAAATTATTGCAAACACTAAAATTAGTTCCTAGAGAAATAAAATATACGTGAATGTCTTTTTTGTTATTTTTATCGCAAGCGCTTACTTTTTAAACTTAGATTAGGAGTACCTAAAAATTCCTCTGGTAAAAAAATATCTCATGATAACTGCACTTACTACTAAAATATGTGACGTAAGAACTATTAATGATGTCTTATATGTTTAAAATTCTCGAGACTCAAGAGTACCCATTAGAGAAACTCGTCCCTTCGACCGCATCATTAACAGTCCAGGAAAAAATCCTTGAATATCGAATCGATGAAGCAGATTTTCTTGCACGAGCCCCGGCCGACACCGGCCCGTTATCCACAGGCACTGGAGTGCGTCTCTTGTTTTTCTCGCGGTCTTCTTGCCGATAGCAGCGAGTGATAACATCGCGACCATGACAAGGACTTAACATGTAGGACAGGCATCAACGCGGGCTTCTCGGTTGCTCGTCTTCTTCGAGACTCCGTCAATAATATTATTGGAAATTTTTTGGTGATGGTGACGGGAATAGAAATAAAATGATTCAACTGATACTCTGACGGACTGATGCTGCGGTTATCACGCGCCACGTCGTCCTGTTTCTTGGTCACTGCTGACACCATCCATGGAACCCAAGTACTCGATAAATAATTCGTTAAATCACACTTCATATCTATTTCTCAGAGCGCCCGAAAAAATGAAGACTTCTTCAAGTATTATTGACGGAGTGTCGAGCAGCCAAAGACTCCTAGTGGTTTCCTGTCGCCACGGTTTGTGCGCATCCTATGCAAGCCTGGAAGGCGGCTAACAATATGGTTCCGACTCCATGTGAATATAAACTGGTTTACTCCAAGTTTAGGTAGTATTTTCAGATCTGGTAGCCGTCATTTTACATTTTTTTAATCACACCAAATTTAATAGTGCGTATAATTGACTTAAAATTTCATTAAGTTTATATAATAATAGAATCGTAAGTAAAGATAGATCTTTGACACCCTGTTTTTATCTCGTCATACAGAACGTCATTGCTGGTCATTAGAACGATGCGTGAACCTCGTTATTTGAAGATGGCATTGCAGGTCACTGCGGTTCCTTGAAGTCGATCCCTTCTTGCACAGGATTATTTCTGACAGCAGATGAGTCTTACTCGTCCGGTCAAGTAACGGACATTTTCCTCCAGCGATGAATTTATAATTAAAATTGCATCATCACTTCACGATCTATTTTGTACTCGTAGGACATCTCTTAAGTCCCGAATATCTTTATAACATTGAGGTATATATTAATAATGTTTACTGATGAAGCCATCATCGACCATACTCAGTAATGTCGTTATTATACTTACGCTTTCTGGCTGAGAGGTTGAATACTTGTGACAAATGTCATGCTGGAAAAATTACAATATCCCTCATAGTATAGTATCTTCGGCATTAAATAAATAGGCCTGGATAGGCCTGTCGCCGATTCTTGTACTTTTCTTGACTAGACTGGCCTTACGGACGGAAGATATCAGTTGTTCCGTAGGGTACGAGGCAGGGTGTTCCGTAGGGTACTCATATAATTTATTCATGTAAAATACTTACCAGTTGTACCAATTGCTCCTAGTCATAAAAATTTTAAACTTTACAAGAAGTTTTTAATCGTTTTGCGAATTGGAACCAAAAATATTTCACAAAATTATTGGTTCGCTGAATCCATTAACTACTTGAGAGGTGGCGTGGCATGGGAGAGACTGTTCGTATGTTACGTGTGAGCGTACAATACCTGGATGCTTGGTTTCATACAGGTTGATAAAACTAAAAAGTCATTTTTACGATCCACTTGTTCCCAGCAATTATCTCTGAAATGCATTGGCTGAAGTCTTGTCGCCCAGAGATGTCCGCTGAATTTCTCATAGTCATTTATGTTCCTCCGCTTTCACGAACCGTAATTTTTTCGACGAGTCACGCAAGTAAATGCTGCGTAACCAAGCCCGTCGCAGCGACAATTCGCGAATGACAATGAGTGCTATTGATAATGAATGAAAAAATATTATTAAAGTGGTTTTTAGCGCCTTTTCTCATTTATGGAGAAAAACGCTATTGTGCTCGTCATGTCCGTCCGTCCGTGACGGACAGACGGACGTGAGAAAATGCGCTCTCTATCACTCATTCCAGTGAGTACTGATCTAATTTTTCTAATAAAACAGGTTTTGACGTTTTAGTTCCTATATTTCTCACTCGCTTTCTTTGCGCTTGATTTATTTTAAGCAAACAGCGTTTCTGAATATGTCTCCCTTGTTTTTCTCAGGTACTTTTTATGCCTAATGTCCGTTTTAAATAGCCATTGGCTGATTTCTGAGCACGGCAGGTTCATGGATTCAACTTTAGCAACGATAGCCGGTGGTCTTTAATTGAGACATATTGCAAATATTAAAAGCTTTGTTTACCTTTTATCTGAAGTTCATTCTTGGTTTCGAGACTCTTTCAGGCAGAGTAGTAAAAATCTGCATCGTTTTCATCAGCATGTTAGAAAAAACATTTACTCGCTCGAGTGTTCAAAAGCATAAAATGATCTAGAACGCACACCTCTTTATAGGATATTTTTTTAAAGACAAAGAGTTTACAGCTCAGCGATATATTGTTAGCTGTGAATATTATAAATCAAGAAGGGGCGAGTGTCCAGTTAATGTCTACTATTTCACTTGTGATGGACGTGACCTCTAATTATTGCAAGTCGCCGTGGCGGCAAATTCTAACCTGATCGTAATGATAATCAAGTTGCAGCTATGGTGATCGAGGCAAAATACACGCACTTAAAATATATCTTTTTTGAAATTTTATAGTAGTTTTGACTAGTTTATTGGTTTGTTGGTCGAGTGCCGCCCTGGATCTTGAACTATCTAGTTATATATTTGTGAACTTAGTAACGGGCTTCTGCTCTGGATATGAGTCGGTATTTCCGCATTATCATAACCGGCCGAGTTTGCTGTAGATAATTTAGGCTCAATTGTCTCGCGGAACCGTTGGCAGGTGCTCCTGATCGCGATTATTCTTGAGATAAGTGCAAGAGGGGATCAGAAGGCTCTCGTATGAATTTCATCATAGCTTAATAATTCAGGTACAAAAAATTTACACACACGCTAATCTATAGAACATCTCAAAAATACCAAAGAATCCGGTGCTTTTTTTTCGTGTTCATCTTATTAATGCGATAGCCTCTATTTAAGGAAAGGTTCAAATGCCAAAAAAATTGGAATAGATGAACAAATATCGTAAACATCAATACTAATTCAAAAGTACAAACACTGAAGGATGTGGAAAGAAATTACGTTTTAACGCATTACGTTACTCGCATGTCTGATTGCGAGTGCCGCTCACTTACTATAGGCGTGAAATTGAGAATGATTAAGAATTTCAAACTTGTTTTTCGAGAGTCGAATTGTGCAGGAAACGGTTTGAAATTTGAGATGATGTCACTAAGAATTTTTCGAGGGAGATCTCCGTCTTGCGGTTTACTAATCAGGAAACTAAACATTATTGGATGTGAGTTTACAGATTGGCCTTACTTTGAATCGTCAATCATAGCTGATCTTATGGAACGAGTTCTTCAACCCTATATGGTAGCCTTATAATACTTTGAAAATTTTAGAACCTTTTGATTATGTAAGACTCAATCTATTAGGCATCACCTCTTTCTGACACTCAATATTCAAACTTGGTTAGTGGCTACTGCATGATAACAAATTATCAACTATCCTTTCAGGAAAGAACACTCGCCGAACTTTACTAAACCTTGCGATTAGTTTATTTGCTCAGGCAATTGTCACCTTTAAATAAATTGATTAGCTGGACTCGCATTACAAGTTTTTACATGCTTTCTTCTTCCAAACAGATTACGCAGCACACGAACCAATCTAGATAATGCAAAAAGTGTGTGTTATAAATCATCTTCATGCACTGATGAAACCAGTTAAAAAACGAATCCTGTATATGATAGAATCCGGGTATTACTTGCGTTACTTTCAAATATCTCTTCTAAGTGAATTAAAAGAAATGGAGATCGGAGCAACTGTAATTAAAGACCAAGTGTCCAGGTGAAAAGTTTATGGTCTTTTCCTGACAAATTTACCGCTATTTGACATTATTGCTCTAGGTTGGTCGACTAAGATATATGAGGGCGTCTTTGCCAGTGTTTTGACCTTTTCAAATCTGTTAAAAATAGCGGATTGAAATTTTCGCATATCCTGGTGAAATGAGTTGAGGTTGCGATCATTTGTATAGTAAGTATACTAATGTAATGCTGTCCACACAGTCATTGCGACAATAATTAACTTTGCATACTTTTTCATAAAGCGTAATGGAAACAATCCAATTCTAATTCGTTTTTCAAAACTTCGGCTGAATTAAAAAAGTATTTCTATCATTATAGCTGAATCTAAAGCCTTATGAGTGTGTTGATGTGGCGCAATTCTTATTTTAATTATCATCAGTTTCGAATTTATTCATATTAGGTATATTGTGACCGTTTTGACCATTTTGTTAGCTGTTTTTTTGCCGAGTTCTGGCATCCCTGAAGGGAATTCAGAGCGCTGTTTGATTCAACGATTCTTGTAGCTTGGCACCTCTAGAGAGATGTGTTACTCACGAGTGGGTAAGTGAAGTGTAAATTTAATACATTTAGCATGTAGGTTATCATTAAAACAGCTAATAACAACCGACCAACTTAAGGTTGCTATTATTAACTCTAACTTGTTGGTCTTCAGATTCAATAAACTGGGTATTGTAGCTGATCTTGCTGTTTATTTACCTTCAATTTGTATTTTTCATTTAAATATGAATATTAATTTTAAAGAGTATCTATCTGAGCGTGTTCAACTCACCATGTCTCAGAAGATCTTCAAATTTGTATATAAATTACCACCCGAGAGATAAAATTGTGTGACAAGAGCTTAACTGCGACGCTCCCCATTGAATGACCGGCCAGTACAGCAAGGTGCTATATAGGCGAGATGACATGGTCTAATGACAACAACGGAATAATGTATACTTGAGATATGAATGTGGCATATAGATATGTGGAAGAGCTCGTGGCATGTTTCCCAATTATGAGAATTTTTTTTCTTACATATCACGTGACTCAAGATGATATTAGTGATGATATTAGTGATAGACATTTTATAATTTGAGCGGTCTGAACTTCTAGAATCTAGAGAAAGCACGCTCAATTGAGCTCCTGATCAGGAAAATTTTGTTTAATAAGTACTAGTGCATGAACTTTTTCTGGCACAAGACATATTTTTCCAAAAATCACTATTGTTTAGGCCGGGGCTCGTTTCAGCCGCCGGACCACTCATCAACGCGAGGCTCTGCCAGTGACACTCGCTGCTCAGTGAGCGAGTTTACCGCACTCTGCATTTTCACTTTGAATCGTCTAACGGTGTTCCAGGAATAATTAGCTGTTTAAACTGACCGTAATTTGTGTTTGAAGTAAATTATTGAGAAGTGTAATCATTAAGCACAGAAATACACACAATATTTGTTAACATTTGAACTATTTAGGTAACGAACATGAATGTAGATTCTTGTTGTTCATTTATTTTAAAGTATTTTGATGAGTTAGGCGCACAAATATCGGGCCAAATTGTTCGCGATATTCTTCAATTCGCGATTTCTTTTGATGGTCACAATTTGGATCCTTCAGTAGCAAAATTCATTTCCTTTACATCGCAGTTATGATGTTTGGGGAGAAATAAATGGGAAATTGAGATGAAAACCGATCAAGAAAATATTTGTTCAGAACCTTTGCTCTTCTGAACAGAAATAAATATTGCTGAAATCAGTAATACTTATTTCTGTATTAAAATATTTAGAGTGTTTTTGTAATTGTACGTTTCAGCCGCCGGACCACTCATCAACGCGAGGCTCTGCCAGTGACACTCGCTGCTTTGTGAACGAGTTTACCGCACTCTGCATTTTTACTTTGAATCGTCTAACGGCGTTCCAGGAATAATTACCTGTTTAAACTGACCTTAATTTCTGTTTGAAGTAAATTACTGAGAAGTGTAATTATTTAGCAGATAAATACATAAAATATTTTATAATGAATTGCAAAACGAAATAACAAAACTAATAACGAGAAATGAATGCAGATTCTTGTTATTCATTTATTTTAAGGTATTTTGATGAGTTAGGCTCACAAATAGCAGACCAAGTTGTTCAATATTCTTCAATTCGCTATTTCTTTTGATGGTTACAATTTGGATCCCTAAGTCGCCAAATTCATTTCCTTTTCATAGCAGTTATGATGTTTGGGGAGAAATGAATGGGAAATTGGGACAAAAACCAGTTAAGGATTCAGAATTTATTCAGAAGATTTGCTGTTATCAGCAATATTTATTTCTGTATTAAAATATTTAGAGTGTTTTTGTAATTGTAAGTGCAATGAAAATTATGAAATTTTGTTCTGCAATGTATTAAATTAGTTAATTCTCATTGCACAACAAATTCTTACTAATAATAACGGCTTTTATTTTTCTTGTGTTTCTAACTCAATTATTTTGTGGTCTTTTGACCTCCGGATTGTGGATTGGAAGGCCTCAGCATTCCCCGGATAGCAGAGCTGCCTCCTCCAGTGCGTCGTCTATCCTTATTGAGATGCATAACTTGCAACACCAGGACCAAGCTGCTAAACTTTTCAAGTCTTGAAATGTGGCTTTAAAATGCGATGCAAGTTTCTAAATGTGTGATGCTAATAAGCGACCATGTCGTTAATTTTGTAGTGTCCTTGGGTACGTAAGCTTCTAAATTAGTCCAGTAAATGCGTTTAAAAGTTTTTAAATGCGACGGGCGAAGGGATGGACAATTGGACATGTCACTTGATGTCTCAACCATGATCGTCAATAAATTTACAAGATGCTTGTAGAGTTAAATGTCATTAGAAATAAAAACGCTTTCACGCAACAAGAGCATCCACTTTATTTGAAAAGATTGGCGAAATACTTTTGGCCACACTTCGGCCATGTCTTGGCCTCTGATAGGTTAGTTGAGATTTTTAATAGGCAGGAGCTGGGCGTAACCATTTAAGCGTGCTTGTAACCTTCGGTCGCTCCATTGTTACCACTTCTTATGACTCCATCTCTGAGATTCCCTGCATAAGTCAGCTCGTTTTACGACGGCATCAAATTAGCTCAGAAAAGCTGTGCTTTCTTCGCCTGGGCAGCGCTCGACGAAAAGTTTCGTAGAAAAAGCTTCCAGTTGCCCTGCTGAAAATGATTCCGACGGACACTCATCAGACGTGTATTGGTTATCATAGTGTCGCTGATTATATCCAATAGTGTGTAGAACTGTAGATGTCTTCTAAAATGTCTGGAAGAGAGACTAGGAAGAACAAAATGAATTTTATTGTTTCAATTCTGTCCCGTTAATGGCGAAATTTTTACAAACTAAATGCTTTTTGATTATTGGTAATAATTTCAGTGACCGCACTGACATATTATTGCAATTTTTCATTGATAGCTATTGGACAGCACAACGGTAAAAGTGCGGGGCTTGGAAGAGCCGCTCAATCAAGCAAGACGGCAGCTGGATAAGACTAGAATTGATTCGCCCATAAAGATGCCGTAGTCTGGCGTGATATTCATCATCGCATATCTGAGTCTAAACTCAAGAACGATGATGTCTTGAGTTCAGAAAATGAGTACATGAAGTTCCTTCTGCGTGTTTGCACTCATACAAGTTTCTTGGTTAAAAATTAAATTTGTCTTGGCAGCTGCGATGGCATAAAAATATTAGGTCAGCAATGAGAATATGGTTTACTAATTCATAATAATAAAATTTCCATCAATAAAATCATCTCTCATGGCTCTTTAAATGATCAATTCTTAATGTTTAACTTTTCTTTAATTTTAATGTAATAATTTCCCCGGTGTATTATTAATTTTAAGATTTTAAGTCACGTGACCACGACTAGCTGTCTCTGGCATCGTTGTCGTGAACTGTGAGATTTGTGATTGATTTCCAGTCATTCTATTAATTGGAAAATTTCAATTAAAATCTTTTTATACGAGGTATCTACAATTTAAATCAGCAGTTTAATTTAACAATTTTATATAAATGTTTTTTTACGAATTAAACTTTTATCTCGGCGTAAATTTTTCCCAAGCATCATGCCACATTTATTAACCATTAGATTTATGTGAATTTGAAAGATTGAATGCAATTCCCAAAAAAATATTTGTTAACAAGAAACTATTCTTTTATCCACTAAATATCAAGGTAGACATCTACAACAATCGAAAATGCTCATAAGCGTATTAGTTATACCAAGTAACTTTTATTTACATCTAGAATTTCACTTGTAAGTTCAGGACATGAGTATAACGCCGTGCGAGTTCAGATACAGCCTGCCGTCGAAACATAATTGAATCGTACCACTTATAGGTAAAACCCAGAATCAATTGCATGGTAGATTAGTTGATTTTATAGAATTCTATGTAAGAATAATTGTCATGAAGTACTGGGACTGCAGCCGATGAAACAATGAAGCACCATCACCCTAAATTGCCAACTCAATGCATGTAACAAGACTTCATGGTTCAGATATTCTTATAGATCGAATATACCGCTTGGATACATGCTGCACATCAGTCAATAAATCATGGTAACCTAACGATAACATTACTCTGCACAATAAATCATGGTAACCTAACGATAATAATACTCTGCACCCCCGTTCCAGTAACTTGTAGCCATGGAGTTATTGAAAACAGTTAGCGTATCTTTGACGTTACTTTGATGAAAACTATAATCTACAGATATTTACTAAAGCGGAAAAATTCTGTAATCTTGCCTGAAGTTTTTGCTACAGCAAAAGGTTATTTATTTCGAAAAAAAAAAATAAAATTTTCAGGTGAAATAACGGATAGAAAACAACACTAGAATTTGCCTAGATGACTTCCACTTTTATCTCAATTTGATGAAGGGCTTTTTTATCATTTTCATTAAGCAACTCCGTTATTACTGAAAAATCATAATATCTCTCTCAACACATATAACGTCATCTCTCAACACATAACGTCAAACCTCAACGCATATATAACGTCATCTCCCGTCTTTTAAATCATCAAATAAAACTTCAGTTATTTTAAAACGTCTAATTGAGACGATCCATCTGCCGACTTACATCGCTTTCTTGAATGAGCCTAGGAGTGTTTTTCTTTGTAAATATAATATCAAATATTTTTATAGCCAAAGTTGTAAGTAATTAACCAAATTGTCTATATTTACTAAAATCGCTCTACAAACGCGAATACACAATTAAGTCTTGGAGACATTTTATCATTTAATTTGCCTGGCTTAATTGGTAATACGGTTACAGAGATATATAAAATTTTTCTCTCATCGGTTCTCTCATGTGAAAAAAATTTGCAGGAATCGTAAGCCAATAATTTTTTGATCCTCCGCTGACAGATCTTTTTGTACGTAAATTTATTCGAGTAATTCCGTCGTAATATGAAACCTATAAGTCGACCCAAGCCGCAAGCAGCCGTAGAATTACGTCACCATTCCTATCGTGTCGCAGAGGCCATTAATTCTTTCCTGTCATAACGGAGATATGTGGCTGGGAATGCCGCAACCGGAATCAACTTTATTATCTTGATCTTTAAATAATTACGCAACAATAAAAAAGTTAAATCGACCATTCTGTGCACATACGCCGCGACATCTAGTGTAAAAAAAAAGAAAATTCCACCGCAAGAAGGAATGACTTGATTGTGCACGCGGAGTGGAATTGCTTAAAACGTTTCTTCATTTCTTTGCCACAATCGACATTTAATTCTGGTGCGTATAAATCACCAGCATGGACAAACGAATACGAAACGGCCAAACTTTGAAGAAACGCTGGGAACTGTTCATCATACTTGTCCGTATAGTATTTCTACTAGCGTACTAGTCCATGAATATACTGCCTTCAACTGGTGAACTGCATTGCCTGGTAGACGCATGAAGTCCATTCTCTGACAACCTCCGTTAACCTCAAAAGAGGAATATCGATGTGCGATGCATTGTCAAAAGCTAGTCGATTATTTTAATAAGTAGGTTTGATTCGCGTGAAATTGACATGCTGAGCTTGGAGCTCATTCTTTAGCGGACTTTCTAAGGCCTGGCTTAAAGCTTACGCAGGACAAGACAGGCGAGTTATGCCATTCCTGGAGTGTCAAGCAAATTAGCATTCCCAGCCTATCGTCAGCCGAGGCTCGCGGCTTGGGTGGCGTTTCTGGTCCACACGGAGAATTTTAGTGACGTCCATTTCGAGCGGACTCTGCTACATGCAAAAATATGTACATTCACTTTTATTCAACTTGAGATAAAACAAAGCATTCATTCTCTCGGCAAAAGTAAGCTTCGAATTTTGGGAATGGCGCACCTGCTATGCCGAAAAAAAACGTTTGTGATTATTTTAGTGCCCCTTGTAGGGATTATTTTACAACAGCTGTGCGCGTCGCAACGCAATCAAATGCCGTTATCCTTATCACATTAAATTGGTCAAAATCACCACTCTTAATTTTTGTACTTCATTTATCGGGCTGAATGTTGATTCGTCCACATTCTATCGCATCTCATTTAATAACTTAGCGGGATTTTTCTGCAACACATCCGTTTTCGGACGCAGCTCAGCTTACAAGCACGACAAGCTCGAATTCCTGGCAATTGGCCCGGCTTATTATCAGAGGAGCGATGAACCATATAAAATTTTCAGATGGATTTTCGGCGGATATATATGGCCAGCAGGCGGCCGGCTATAATTTTCTATGGACTTGAGAAAGCGGTTGTCGCTCCCCGCAACGGCTCATGAGGGAACCTGATAAGTCCTCAGATTTGATCACTGCGATGTTGCCCTTCAAGAAGCTGGGTCGCCGTACCGCTAGGCAGGCTCAGGCAGGTGCATTATTGCAAGCCACTTAAGATGTTTGGGCGAGGCAACGCTGCAGTTTTTCTGGACATAAATCACCGAGATAGTTTGTTCCTTCCTTATTCAGCCGTGTGCCCAATTTCTTTTAATGAATTCAATTCAGTTACTATGCGATCTAACAATATTAAATCAATTGATTTCGGACAAACATTGTCATTTTTAGTATCGTAGATTTGCTTTGAAAGTTGCTTTAGTATCGACGACCTCGTCTATGATTCACGTCTTACTCAAAACAAATCGACTTAAACGCAAGGTAGCGTCTTGGGCTGAAGAAGAGAGCTTCACTTTTTGTCTTCAACATTTTGTCAGGAAGGATTAAAAAACTTCCCGAGTTACGACACGATCAACATAAGCTAGTTGCTCCCCAACGCCTATATTAATTTTCATTGATTGCTTATCACTAGTTTTGCATGAACTTATGCCAAGCAATTAACAAGGAATTATCTAAGGAGTGAGCGTTATCTTACAGACGATCACGGCGGCAGACACGGCCACTCAGAGGTCACGATCTGAATGCTGTCCCTTGCAGATTTTTTTTTACCCTTCCGCTGGAATTTGCGCTACCCTATCGGGGTACTTCACTCCTGTAATTGTTGTTCTTATATTGATCGTAAAATTAGGATCCGAATAGAAGTGTCGTTAATGTTTTAATTCTGCCTTGTCTTACTTTTTTAGGGACGTTCGATTGTAAATGTGTACGCTTTACATGCTCATACCCACATGTGAGATAATAATTTATACGCGTTCGGTTCAACGAATCAGTTGCAACGGAATGAATTTTTCACTGTAACTCGTCACAAGCAGCCTTAATTACCTGTGTAAGTAAAAACATAAAGTCAGCTCCATTAAGACATACATTTATGATTCAACCCCAGTAAAATAAATACCATTAACTCCCAGGAAATGATATATATGAATAATTTCCTTGCGAATTTTATTGGTTTACAATAACGGACTACATGCAGCAGTAACAGCACATCTCTGAGATCCACGCTGTCGGTGAATAAAGTTCACCCCTTAACAATTAAATATGACTTATCGCTGAATTATTTACAGCTGTCAGTTTGATGCCCAAGCACGATTATTATGCGGGCATCTGAGCATGTGCAAAATAATTAAAACGTATTATCAAAAAATTACCGATACATTTTCTAGTTAAAATTTAACAGTGTCACAATAAATGCAATCATTTTGGCGTTCACTCTGAAAAGTTATATTGCACTCACTTCTCTCTATAAATAGGTTTAGTTCACGGCTAATGGATCAAAATGCCTGGTTTGTCCATCAGTCTTGAACCAAGTTAAAAATCCATAAGTCACTAGGGTCTATCGATTCCTGGATGATTCTGTCGTTTCCAAGACCATACACCGAGTGAAAGATGGTTTAATAGCTTCCAATATTGCCGTCTGCCGAGTGGACAATTAGTGGCATCACATTCACTTGAATGTCATTGGAGAGTCTGCCCTTAGTGGCACCGCTCACTGATTCGCCAATGTAGATTCAGTATCATGCCAGATCATCGCCTGAGTGTCGTCAGTGGTTCTGGCATTAGTTCCAACGCTCACTGAGTCGTCGCTTATGACTCAGTCTCATGCGAGATTATCACTTGAGTGTCGTCAGTGGTTCTGGCATTAGTTCCAACGCTCACTGAGTCGCCGCTTTAGACTCAGTCTCATGCGAGATTATCACTTGAGTGTCGTCAGTGGTTCTGCCATTAGTGGCACCGCTCACTGAGTTGCCGCTTTTGACTCAGTCTCATGCGGGATTATCACTTGAGTGTCGTCTGAGGTTCACTTATCAGGATGATCTGCCTCAGCAGTAGCTCGGTCGTGATTCGTCTCGGCTGCCGAGCTGCGTTCAAACATCCACGCAATGTCGACCTGAAGAAAATCCGCTACGTTTCATCGCTGTCGACACAATCGTGAGAGAAGCTGACCTCTCAGCGCCGTATAATGATCGTCTTGACAAGAGGACCGTTTTCAGCCATTAGTGGCCGCTGACTAACAAAATATAATCAGTTAAAAATATGTTTGTTTTGTTTACTCAGATGATATTTTCCTTGTTAATGTTATCGTCCAACGGACATATAAATCCAGGTTTTCATGAAGCCGAATAATTTCCAATGGTATGTTTCACGTTAAATTTACCAGAAATATGACTATCTATGTGCATTCCGAATACAAATTAACGATCAAATGTGGTTGAATTTACGTGGTTAGTTGAGTTGTGCCATATTAGTTTTGCGCGACACGGCAGGAATCAGTGAATTGAGAAGTACAGCTCGTCTTATGAATGTTCTTTACTACAGCTAAATTAGCAACGTTGTTCTAGGTATCAATTACGCAGGTGCTTTTGAGCCTCCTCCGCAAAAAATCATATAAACAATTTTTTCTATGACGATAAAGTAACGCTTGAAATGCTTGGCAAAACATCTTATAGTAACTGCATTCATAATTTAAGTTACTCCATTTAATATCTCTGACGAGCTATGAGTGTAACACTTCTTAGCGTTGCCATATGTTGCTAATAGGCAATTGAAAAATTAAACATGTTAACGCTCCTCCGCTATTACACCGAAACATGCATGGCGGCTCAGCGGTGATTTTTCACCAATGATCACGATCCTAATGTGAGCTTAAGCATTATAAAAGCTTCGAATGTTAAGGCATCATAGTAATTACATTGTACAGATAGCTCACCATTTCACGATAACCTGTATTTGTGGGAGAGACAGTACATAACAACCTACCGGTCGAAATCTCCGGAATGCCTTAATACCAGTCCCGACATTCTAGTTCAGTATTAGTTGCTCCAAGCAGGACATGGTATGAATTTATATGAAGCCAATACATCTTTTGAAAGAGGAGTCATAATTAAGTAGCCGCACCCTGCTTGCGAACAAAGTCCTTCAAACTTCATACCTACTATAAATACCGCACAACTTCAGGCGTTCAATCGTTGGCCAAAGATTGGCCGGCGCAGATATCCCTGAAATGTTCTTATTGTTCCTTGGACGGAGGCTCGGGTATGAAGAAGGAGGGCGATATATGGAGTGGTCTGCTGTGTCTCGTAACCCACACCCATACTAGACTCTTGATCAATTTGCGACTGGGAAACTATAAATGATGACCTGGCCACTACAGATCAACCGGTCTATAACATGGCTGCGAGGAGATTGCCTGGCAAAGCTCCTCTCACGACTTCCTCGTAAAAATGAGTTATTATCTGAACAGGCCACTACCGACCGGCCATCGCCTAAACTGAGAAGATCGAGCAACTTTTATGCTTGTAAAGAAAGAATCACGGAAAGTAAATTGGACATGCTATTAAATTTCGGAAACTTTTTGATTAGTACTTTCGTATTACTTCTGCAGAAGGACGCTTATTGTGAACTGAAATTATTATGATCTAGCTCACTGAAGCTTAGCTCAGGTTGAAGTGCAGTTCAGGTATCACGCTTAAATGGGCACAGCTGGTCTCCCGCATGCCGGTGCAGAAAGTTGTCAAACTATATAATTTCTATCGATTCACCGATAGCAAATAGGGCTATTTTTTCGACAATTTCATGCCCACGCTAAACACATGTTGTTGCTTTCAGATTTTAGAACAATTTGTTTTTGACACTTCGCTTTCAACCTGTGTTGAAAAATACGAATGCCTATTTTGCATGAGGCTGAAGCTAACTTAAGGATGGGAGGAATTTCTATGTTCTATGAACAAAGTCCTGAGTTGTTTTATTTTTGCTGCGTTCATCACTTAAAATAGTCACATTATTGATCAAGTACCATTATTCTCATATTAGAAGAAATTTTCATTTGTCTTCACAAAACACTGGAACTTCATACATGTACCGATTTTTCTACAACACGAACAAAAATTAGAGCAACGATCACACGAACAGAATATAAATAAAATTCAAGGCACTAATTATGAGTGCAATCACCTGAATGGCGAATGGCTATTTGAAATTGTGATTGAGCAACTAACATCATTACGCAGACGTAGCAGACGCAAATAATTTTCTATGGCATGTAATTTATTTTTAGATCGTATTTAAGATGCAATCAGTGCAGGGCAATTTTCATCACGTTAAACAATTGCTACATCTTGTACACACAATGTATCTGTATCAATTCTTGTCTGGCCAAATAACAACATTCGCGAGGCGGCCCAACATTTTTTTAGATATATCATCAAGAAGTTCAATCGGGCTAATCAATCAAGGATCTGTTTCATTGTTTCGAATCAATTATTCAAGAGCTCGAATGGAAGCGTAGTCAAGTTTTTTGCAGGAGCATCAACTCGATAGCGCAGGTCGTTTTGCATGCAAGATTACACACCGGGACTCCATTCATCTCTGTTATACAGAAACTGATCCGCAGACCGACCACCAGCTACACTAGGATCCCATGTCAGCGATAGCTAGGATCCCCTCCTCCAGCTCCTCGCTAATCTTATGCTGCAGGTTTTCTTATCTTCGCTCCTTGTTAATTCTTTAATATGTAAATTCCTGTGGTAGCGGTAGCATGGAAATTGCGGTTTATGTTCTAATGTTCCTGTGATAATTTCATGGTAAAGAACAATTCAACGTGCAGTTCATGTTTTAATGTCCTTAAGGTAATTTCACTGTAAAGAACCCCGTGTAGACTGATCTGCGAAAATTACACATTTTTGTGATTGTGTAAGTAGTCACGGTTACATGAAGAGCGTGAAAATTTCTCTGCTGTATTTTATTTGTGTTCCTCCATATAAATTTTTTAGCTTTTGTTCTTTCGTATCTAACATTTACTGCTTAATATGGTAATCAATACACAGTTTTCCTGCATCTAATCTAAACTATGCATATTTTATAACTGCATGACTGTGTAAAAGGTGATCAATGTTCATCATAACAAAGGCTAACGACCGTATTTGCAACAGAAAATTTGAAGTTCCAGAAAGACAGAGAAATTTGGTCAAAAAATCTATGTGAGAGAAAAACAAATAATATTAACTAATTACGCTTACCATGTGAACCATTAACAATATACAAAGTTTTGAATTTCAGCGAGGATTGTCGCAAACAGAATGCTGAATGAATTCGAATGCTTGTACAGATCAAAGTATCAAATTAGATACTTCTTTATTTACACTGTTAGTTAAAGCTTAATTTAGGTTTCTGAAGGTATATTATTCAATTTTTCATCGATTCCTGCAACTTTCTTTACTAGATTTACCTTCATTTAATGTAAAAACAGATACTTGCTCATTTACACGGTTATTTAAAAGCTTAATTTAGGTTTCTGAAGGTATATAATTCAATTTTTCAGTGATTCCTGCAAATTTCTTTACTAGATTTACCTTCATTTAATGTAAAAACAGATACTTGCTCATTTACACTGTTATTTAAAGGCTTTTTTTAGGTTTCTGAAGGTATATTATTCAATTTTTCATTGATTCCAAGTCATATTGACGGTGTAATCGTTATGCTTCCACTAATCGTCGTCAACAGCAAGGAAGCGCACATGCACGTACAGGCGGAAGATGCAGTGAACATGTGAAGATGCAAGAGCCAGTGAAGATCCTCAGTGAAGATGCAAGAGCCTTGACAACAAAAACATTTGCTGCAGAAAAGGTGATCTATTCGTCTTCACTATAGGTGAGCACGGGCACTAAGGTGATCTGTTCGTGTTCACTATAGGTGAGCACGGTCACCATAGGTAATTTTTTCGTGTTTAATATTTCAATTTTGCAGTATATAATCGAGCACATGGATCTAATGCTCTAGTTTTTCCACGAAATGAATACCCTAAAACAAACAGCGAGAAGAAGTGCATTAAACAATATCAATGCGCAGTTTCTGTCGCAAGGACCTCATGCGGCTATTAAACCTTCGTCGTGTAATATCTTCGCCTAACTTTCCGTTGAAGAACATTTTGCCAAGTACAACAAAGTTGAGGTTTGGAATAGAAAGGCTCCCGTAACCCTGCGGGGAGTTTGTCCATAAAGTCAGTCTCGCTGTTAATAAAATCATTACGACTCACTCACCCCCAGACCCACGAATTTTATCCACCGTCAGCCTCGAGCGGCAGAATTTTAAACTTTGACTCTGCTCCAGTATTCGCTTCTTCATATCCCACGTAAATTTTCTCGAGAAAAATGTACGACCTGAAATCTGCGATGCAGTGAAAAAAGTCCGTTGGTTTAGGGATCGTTTTATTTCAGGTTTAGAAGTATGCATTGTGTTTAAATTGATAAAGGAACATAGAATTTTGTCGTTATCTTAACAGATATCAGAATAAGAAAATCTAGACGAATTTGTTTAGTTTTTAAGAGAAACTACTATTTCTTGTCGTAATTGAATTGGTGTTTTTCGAAAGATGGGCGTTGTTCTAGTGTGTGTTCGTCGTTTCATCGGTTTTTACTTGTTATATTTCCGTCCATCAGGATCAAGAGGGACATCAACAAGTGCCAGAATTCAACCTTCGCATGATAATTTTAAGTTGTTCTTATAATATAGTGCCTTAACCGTTCATTAATAATAATAGCACAACCAAAGCACAGAACACGGATTGTTTTACTCGGTGATCTCGTCATTAATTATTCTCATGAAAAAATCTCGAGTTAGCTCGAATTGAGATTATTAGAGCGTTTATTCCCCCCGAATCCGTCAGTGAACAAAAGTCTAATTGAATAGAGCTTTGGCTAAGAAAATTTTGAATTTTTTTCACTTGCACAGGATTATGTGTTAGGAGCGAAAACTTCGACCAGTTCTGCTGCCATTCTTCCTCGCTGGCAAGTCACGCGTGACGCAGAAAAATTCATCGCACGTAAAATGGGAGAAATCGAGCCAGCGTCATCAGATCTCTTATTCTCATGGGCCGCTGATATCGCGGGCAAGCTTTATCAGGTAATCTTTAGCGTGTATTAGACGGCGGGGCTTGGCCCTTATAGCGATGACGACAGGTTGCTGTTGCCCTGGCCGTGATTTAGCAGCCATTAATGACAGAACTCGGGGGAGTTTTTGAGAATTCCTCACTGAATTCTCTTGTTCCGGATATCTTACTTGGATCTTCACTGCCTACCATCGCTCATTTAGTGGCCATCGATAATGCGTCAATCATTTCGTATTCATGGCATTTGCTTCTGAATACCCAAAAATACAGGTTAGGGATCCGAAATAGCTTTCTGCTTCGTAATTGTTGTAGTCGTTGCAATAATTTCGAACTGAAGACCGACTTTGTTTGATTACAATAATTAATGCGTGTACGTCTGCTTCGCCGCGGCGATTTATAGGACGGTTAGAACGATGTAGTAATAGTAACGATGTAGGACAGTTAGAACGATGTCGTTCAACAGAAGGTTGTTCCATGAGGTACTGTCGTGAATATGTGATGCATTAAATTCTTTGTCTCGTGAGAACTTTTGTACATAATACATAAAAGTTTCGTAGGAGAGAATTCCTACAAAGAATCATTTGTGCCCAGTATTTATTTGTCATTGAGCTGAGATTAATAAGCTGACATCAAACTGCCCCTTATGCCGTTAATTGATTGCCTTGAAGTGTTTTGACAACCGAAGTTCCTTCTTCAAATGCATCACGAAACCTGCGTTGGTCGTAACTTTCTTCATTGTAATAAACTCTTCCCTGGATCTTGCAGGACGCTGTTTCTCCACTTATCTGTGCGATAAAAATCAATGTTGGAACTTAAATTTTCCCGGCCTGCAATATCTCGGACCAGGGTTGCCTTGTAGCTCGTGTCAAACACTCGGTGTTTGCCGTAATTCAGAGAAGCTCGATGAGGCGCATCGTCGCGTGCTGCTCCTCACGCGCAGAACCTCACGAAGATGTCGTGTGCAGGGCGCCCGCGGGCACGCGTGACCACTCGAGTGGGGTTGAACCCGCGACCGAGACTCCAGTAGCGCAGTTAAAGCAGGGTTGAACCCGCGACCAAGTCTCCAGTAGCGCCGTAACACAGCTCCCTTACGCACGACCTGCAGCTTAGAATCGAAGCCTTGGCTCACGTCTTACGAGCTTCCAATGATCTCACTAATTGGCTCATGATGAAATGCTGCAAGTGAGGCATGCGATACGAGGCATTATTTCACGAGGTCGGCACGAGAGTGTAAGCGTTTAATGCGCCTCTTGACTTAAGGCAGCAAAATCGTGATCGACTCGGCACACGCCTAGGAATCGTTGCCTTTGCGTCTGCTTTGAAATTTAGCAATGGCTGACTATAAAAGTTACTCATTGATGCCACATTTACCGCACTCAAAATATTATTAGAGCTCAGCTTTACAACCGAGCCACGGATTCCGTTGACATTCCCTAGCATGAACGTATTTGCGGATTTAGCGCTAGTTTAAGGATGATAATTGTAATAATATCCCATTATTTGGCGATATTATCTAAAAATTCCAACTTAAGCAGAACGAAGAAGCTTAATTCGAACAAAGCAGAATTGAAACACGGGGCAAGAATTGATTGTGTGAGTAATTCATTGCTTCTGATAGTTATATGCAGCGGCAAGTTTAGAACACTGCAACACGCAACCTTGTTGCTTAAAATCGGGCTAATAAAAGTTTTCTAATTCTATTTCCATCTAACTAAACAGATTTACTATGCAAGAATGTTTCTGAAATGCATGAATGAATGCATGTACATTAGTGCTAAACATACGGTTCGCAACACAATACCATACATCTATTTTCATAAATTTGTCATTTTAGGAAAAATATGTAAATTGTGATTAGTTATACACAATTTATCTTCAGAAAACTTATAAATTTGGAAGATATATTTTTTAGCTTAATTTCATGTTTGGGAGCATTTACTTTTCTGTATGATGTACACAGGCACCGATAAATACTGTAATCGAGAACTGAATTACATCATTCTGTTCCTGTAAACTGTTCTGTTCTATATGATTCTAAAGGACCTAAGCGTGTAGGTGTGTTCTATGCTTACAATACAATAATAATACAATATTGTATTACAATATTTAAATGATATTGTGGTCTTTTAATAAGCGCTTTATAGTAAATTATGTCAACAGAATTATAGGTGTAATAAAACAACCAACACCTGCTTCCTATGACTTTGAGAGATAATGTTTTTGCGTGATGTTTGAAAATTTAAGATGTTTGATGATGGATTGTAGGGCATTATTTTTTGTTACAAGAAATAGAAATAAAATCTGCTCTCTTTAACTGCTCTTATTTAGGAAGATAAATAATTCTTTTTAAAATAAATATAGGTTTAAGTAATTAAGAAGCGTGTGGTGAGAACATTGGAATATCCAGCAGTCGATTTCTGAAGATTTTTGTATGCAAGAAATAGTGAAAGAAACTTTGATCAAACAAACATGTTTATTTCGAGTTCATCAAGAGTCGACTGTACGACCTGAGGATCTTATACAAAGCTCAGTCTGGGATGCTCTAATTATGAAACTTAATTATAATATTAGCCTCAATAGGATTAACATATTTTAAATTGTAAATTCAACTCGTATTACACCAAAATTTGAAATAAACTGGTGTAAAAAAGCATAATTTAGGAGGTATCTTACCTAGAATCAAGGGGGAAGATTTTATGAGCATTTCTCACGCGGACTACATATAAGATGAGTTTTCTTACTACAGCAACACAACGCGCAGAACACTCCAGATTGATTTCTCATCAAATACAAATTTTCCTATGGCTATTGTGTGGAATAGTGGGTTAATTTAACGTGGAATATCAGTTTTTACAAATTTGGTCTTTGCAAACTTCGTGAAAATGGACAGAAATGCCCAAAAATCTAAGGAAAGATACAAAGGCGTTTCGAGGAAAAGTTGCGACCATATACATGTTTGAGTAACGACTGAGAACTGAGCGAACAGCATTGCATAGCCTCCCTTTATTGAGTCCAACTCTAAAATCTTCGGAACATTCCTTGTCCCATGAAGAGTGAGTGAGCGTCAGGCCTGCAAGACGACGGAGATTTGGCATCTCTTGGTCTCGAGCTAGACTCACAACCCTAGACAAATGGCTTAAGATTATACGCTTCTTACCGAACTGACCACGCCAGATTATACACTCTCTTCGCACTCTAAATCCATTCTCGAGCTGCCGCTCCAACCGTGCATGCAACAGCCAGCGCGATCGCTCGAGCTTCCTCGCCGCTTGTCGCTTTAAGTTCCATTTTAGCACCGGTCATCCGTGTTCCTAAGTATACAAGTTCTATAATAATTCTTCAAAATAGCATCCTCTGTTGCTTAAGTTATTTCCTCTCTTTTTTTCCGCGATTGAAGTCGTGAATATCTACTGAAAATCTTGCGTTCTAATGTACATGTTTGCAAAGTTGCTCACTTCAAACAACAAAATTAACATTAATGAAATTTATCCTGTATTCTCATGATCTGTTTAAGCAATTTCCCAGAAAATTCCAGCTTTCTTAGCACGAATTATGGTAAAAAACGGTAAATATTTTGAGCTTTGTAATAAAGCATAATACAGAAAGAATGATCCGCCTGCTGCTCAGCTGTTACGATCGTGTCGAGATGGACACGCCGATTGCTGGATGTTGCAGACGTGAAGTCTGATGAGAAGCATATTATTGATCAAGCTGCTTCAACTGTCATGGCATGATTGACGTCAAAAGTTGCACTTTCTTTTATAAATACGGAGTATAAATCGAATCATTATTAGCTGACAATTTGTTTAGCTGACCTCTACTTGACGATGCACTAGGTTAATAAAGAGTATTTTATAATAAAAGTTTAGATATGCTGTGCTGTCTCTAAACTTTGATCCTTCATGACTAATTTCTTTCCGATTGAACCCATGCTCTTTATGCACACTGTACATTGCTCTTTATATATACGCTCACTATACATTGCTCATGACTCAAATGACCAATCTAGAAGCTACTTTACGTTCTACATTCACAGGGCTATTGAGAACGAAGTTTGCTCTGTTCATGATTGTGAGTTCCAATCTTACCGAAACATCGATGAAGTACTCTTAAATTTTCAGCGCAATGTGGATGTCCTCATCTTACTAGCTCAATTCTGTGACACTATTAATCAGGTAATGCTAGTGAATTTTGTCAGCTTCTCCTGAAAAAATGGGCATCCGTCATTTTTAGAGTAGATTTCTGTCTCAGAACGTGGACAATGAACACTTAGTAGATACGATGTTTAAAAAGTAATATTTTATTCAAATTTTTAGTGCACTGCAACATGTATGAAGTTATATTTAGGCGTAAATTGATTCTTCATGCTCTACAAATAATTATCCATTTCACGATATCATTCAAGTCTGAAACAAAACTGCTTTTTCAAACATTATACTGTCAAATAGGACTATTTTATGGAAAGAAAAACATCGATAATTTTTATTAACACTAAACCTAAACATTAATAAAAAATGATAACCCTTCAATGATGCTTCGAAACTCCATAATTATGGGCGGAAGTGGATAGGGTGTAGGCGTTTCTATAGTCTTGTTCTTAGGAGCAAGTGTTGTAATAGAATAGAAAAAAGCGTCATGTGTATGCTGCCCAACGCCCAAAATCCGAGATTTTATCTTGTATGTTCCATTACCGATAGTAAATTTTGGGCCCATTTTCAAACAAATTACTGTGGTAGAGAGCCAATTTGATATTGGAAATTATGCATTTTTATTTTTAATCAGTAGAGTTCCGAAGTGATTCAGAAGCAACCGTAAAATGGATTCTTGATCAGCCACTTGATAGTAAGATATTAAGCTCACTTTGATGAAAGAATGAAAGCGATCTTCGAATGGTCTTCGGCTTCTCCCAAACCGAAATATTTTTTTTCTGCTGATTGCAGTCTCCATTGAAATATATTAATCTATGTGTTAGTTTATATATTGAATTACATTTTCCAATTTTAGTTCTTCTCTTGAAAATGGTTCTTCTGAATGGTTCTTCTCTGAAAAGGGTAATATAGTTCTATTAATCGTGAAGATATATCGGTTAGATCACTGAGGATGATTTGATTGCCACTGAGTGAGTGCGCCAAGAATTAATGTGCGTCCCAAACTCTGCAGTTTTACTCGTCAATCGTTGAATCGCGATTCTCATCTCATGAAGCTTTTATTAGAAGAATTGCAGCTCTACTTAATTCTAAGGGCCCTCGTGGAAATTCATGGTCTGTGCAAATTATCAATTGCTACGTTGATCGATGCCACTTTTTCTGGTGGTAAATGGGGTGGAGATGCATTGCCTTGTAGAGCAAGATGGGTGGATGACCATGGCGCAAAAACCTTATGGTTTTGCCAAGTCTGCGAGGCCACTGTTGCTTCCGGTCAGGATTGAGTGGCATCTCGCAAGGAAATTTTGACAACAGCCAGACCCACCAGGCATCTGACATTGAATCAACGTTTAATTAAACATTGTTAGGTTAAACTGACGTTAAATCAACGTTGTTTCAACGTCATTTGTCTGATGGCAGTTACTTTGTTGAACCGAGCCACGAGCATAAAAATGAGAATGTATTGCACAGGGTCCATACAATTTATTTTCCAATGAAAACTTGTCATTTCTGTTGATCTGTCTGATTGGTCGTGAGCGAGGCGTGAATAGAATGAAAATGTTTTCTTTTTTTTTCAGATCGAACTCATTCCGGAAACTTTTCACAATTCGGTGTTGTGAAATATTAAACGAAATCCATCTCATGATTTTACTGAACCTTACTTTGGAAAATAGTTATCCAGTTCTTGAGCTTTTACAAAGTAAACAAATATTTCTCAACAACAGAAAAAAATCAGAAGACTCATTAAAGCAAGTCTCGGTCGTTTTAAATTAATTTGCCCCTTTTTGTATAGGTACTGAACAAAATTGAAATAAATTGATATAGTTTAGCTTAGCGATTCCCGGACCAAACCTCAAAAATTTGAGGTTATTATACGCCAATAAACAAAAAACGAAAAAGAAATAAATATTAACCTAGTATTTTGTACCAAACGCAAGTAAAAGACAACGACTGGCGAAGCATTGTAGTGGTGGTTGAGTGGGGAAGCTTTGGTTTATCGATTGTAGGGCTGGAGAGGCGTTCGATGGGACTGCCTTGTTCAAACGGAGAGGGGAGAGCAATACAATGTTCCAAATGAAGGGACGAATGCTGCTTTTTATTTTATCCATGCGTGGCCTTTCCTTTGAATGGAAGTAAGGACTTCAAACCATACGCACACTGAATAAGGCTGAAAAATATTACATGCTCCCTCTGTTTCCGGAATTTGTGTGTGATATTTTCTTTCGTTAAAGGCTTGATTGCCTCTTCATGAATAATATTCAATAGGCAAATTGTTATAGATGACGCATAAATAAATTTCTTATAAATTTATAAAATCAACCAATTTTATTCAAAAGCCAAATAACTTTAAAAATAGCTTATTCTACACTAACGAGGTATAATATATACATATAGATTTGTTCGTTCTTTTTGAGAACGAAAGTTGCACATGTCGTCCATGCTTTGTTTAATAAAACTATCAAGTCCGTTTTGTTGTTACTAAAAATAAAGATTTTAGCGTAAGGATTAAATTTAATAAAATAGCTTTTTCCTGTCATACGTCGAAAATAATCAGAAATATCAATGGTGTAGACGACTAAGAATTATAGTTCTTTGATATTTTAAAACTAGAGAATAAATCATTCAATTTTATGCGTTGCGATCCGCATTTTGGTTCAATTTTATCACGGACATTTACATCAGATTTCTACGGAAATAAATTTTCAGATTTCGACAAGTTTCAGTGCAAAATTTCAATTAGCAAAGCGTTCAGGATCATAATTGGTCGTAAATTATCCGAGGAACATTTTGGTCTCCCACGTGCGGTGGCTAGCGACGTTCACCTTAACATAGAAGGCCCCATGAATTACGATGCGATGTCCTGGTCTCTGCAACATAACTCTTCAAACGAAACAAAACGCGTCCTTTAGTCGCACCTTCTTGCACGGCAACCTTAACACAGGACCACCGGCATTTTCAGGTTAGCATGGAGACTTAATACAGAAGATATTTCTAGAGATGAGCCATCAAGACGAACATGTGAGTGAGCTTCGCTATAATGAATTGAGCTCGAGAAAAGCGGGGACTGGCTACTTAAAACAATGCTCGGCGGTGGTCCAGAGGATCTGCAGGATCTCTCTTGGCTCCATTACTGCTTTACGAGCTACTTTTACTCACATCTGTGCAATTATGCTGTAAT
Organism: Hyalella azteca; assembly: GCF_000764305.2. Classification (NCBI taxonomy): domain Eukaryota; kingdom Metazoa; phylum Arthropoda; class Malacostraca; order Amphipoda; family Hyalellidae; genus Hyalella; species Hyalella azteca. The sequence continues at coordinate 115,185 of NW_025932501.1, forward strand.
AGAATCATAATCACTCGTGCTCATACAAGCTAATAACTGCTATCCTCAGACATCAGGTAATTTATTGGGCAGCATTTTACTGCGTTATCTGCAGTGCTTCGGATGAACTCCCCCATCAAATGGATGGATTGCGATTATCCTCTAAAATACGTCAATAAATTCATCTCATGTTTTTCAGTCACATGCGCTGCTGAATTCTATAAGGCTAGTCACAATACTCTGATCTAAAACTGAATTGACCTCGCTATATAATTATATAGTCTTGCTCAACTGCCGTTTTGCTTCCAACTGATGAGAAACAATACGTAGATTTTTTTCTCGTATATCATCTATGGAGAAATTTTTACAAGTTAAGGAAAATATTGAAAACGCTATTCCTGTTTTGGAAAGTCATTTAATCTCTTACACCTTCAAGAGATGAACTACTTTGACATCAACGGAATGTAATAATTTAAACCATGTAATTCAGAAGAGTTACTGTTGTTCCGTTGCCTTTATGTAACGATTTATTTCTTTTCTTTGCTCAATGGCCCTCGCACTCAGACTCTGACGTAATCCGTCCGAAGCATCGTACAGGCGGTGTTGAATATGTCCATCTGCTTGATTGAATTTCTATGAATATTTTACGCGATTCGGGTTTCATGAAATTATTGATTAAATCAAATTTTTACGTAGTCACCGTTAGCATATTAGTGCATATTTGTATTAACTTGTTCATAAGTGGAAAAGGCGCTCTATGCGCAAACTAAAATGAATCTTGTTCATATTTCTAGAAGTCTGAAATTAAAGCATTATTCAATCTATCTATAGTCTTCCGTAACTTCTATTATAACTTTCTTTTGATACCGTTTTAATTGTTAAGTTTTACTCCAATAGGAAAAGCAACATCAACAAATGTAATATGAACTTTCTTCCTAGTTTTCGTCGGATTGATCAAGAGATTCAGAGTTAGCAAACTTGAGGGAATTTCCTGCCGTGTCTCAGTCATTGTTTGGAGCAGCGGAATTTGCAGAAAGTTTTTATTGCGGGAGTGAGGCGCAGAGTCGAGTGAGTGCACTGAAGCAAAGCTGATGCAAGTGCGCTCCTATGTCGCCATTACAGGCATGTTTATAAGCTACTTATAGGCGGCCACTCATGGCCACCTTTGTTTATGGATTCTCGTCTGTGGATTCTTATCGGGAATTAAGATCCGAAATTATTGTTGCACTGATTGGGATTTTTCTCAAGTTTGCAGTCCCTTTCTTCGACAAACGTAATAATTTTGAATAGTAGTGCCAGATGAGCTAACAGAACAGCTTTGCTTAAATGACGAACGGCAGGATTGGATAGTTAAATTGGAGCTTTCTAACTTCCCGATTTTCATTCATTATCTTTTGTTCAAAGTTTCAACATTTCTGCTGTTCTAAGTGGTCGAAACCGTACTTGAATTATCACACTTCATATTTGTGTGTTTGCTTTTTGGGTTTTATGAATTATTCTTGGCTTGATGAATGCAGTTAATATTTAAATGCCAATCATTTTCAGTTAAAAGATGGCCGTTGCTTATTTGGTTCAGTAAACCTCAACTTCCTGCAGTTTCGAGTAACTAAATAGAACGTATATGCCGTGCCGAAATCTCTGAATTGCCGATTCTATGGAATCGGCATTCAGTTTGCCAAATCTGCAGAATCAGCATTTCGTTGCTGATCCAGAAAGTCGGAATTGTTGCTGATCCAGAAATTAGAGATGGAACATTAATCGCCCGTTAGAGTAAGAAAAGGTAAGGTCACTTTCGGACAAGTTCCTTTATTTTAAAATATTTAAAAAAGGAACTCTCTGACTGACCTAACCCCAGATTCCTATAGTATAGAAATATTGATTCTACAGATTTGGCAACTGGCTGCCGATTCCTATAGAATCGGCAATTCCGGGATTTTGGCACGACTTATATAATAATGCAGGGTCTGAGCAGCCTGAGTGGCAAGCAGTCGGGCAAGGTGCGGATATATGAACGATGGACCTGACGCAGGCCAAGATATCGTCACCCCATCCACATACCCACTGGATTAAAATTGTATTCTAAAATAGTTACATTAATGCTCGTGTTTATTATTACAGTCGTTTTCGTGATTAATTGTCATGCCACTTTGTTTCAGTTTTAATGTTTATATAATATATTCATGAGCATTTCGTTAGTCAATTTCATCCTTTGCTTGTTTTGATAAACAGAAGTTTCTGAATTTTTCTCTCGCACTAAATTCAATTACTAGGCCATATTAAATAAAGGCTTGGAAAATATTATGATTAGTATATTACTTCGTCAGCTAATATGCGTTGGATTGTAAAATTATGAATACACTGTCATGCAGTAATGGAGTACTAAAATTTCACTGTAGAGTTCCGTCGAGATTTCCAGCTGAGTTTGTGAGCATTGCAGCGGCTGGCTGCGGTGGCATCTCAGTAACTCGCCTAAGCCGCTAACAGGGACTCATGTTTGCCTAAGAAATTGAGATGTTTCTGCTCCAAAGGATCTTCGAGGAAGAATTTCATGCTCATATTCTCTTTTCTCTCAGAGAAAACATAGAGCCACTTTCTTTTTGTGTGCGCTCGTCATAAGAAACTCGCAGTTATGGCTGCCCGATAAAGTCGAGTTTACGGCATCGGCTCTCCCTGGCTCAGCGACTGCCGCTCTCCGCTGTCAAGGAGCCTCAGGGCGCGACGAATCTATTTTCTCAAATTATGCACAGAATTACAGGATTATACTTTACTGGGCTCTGCATTATTCCACTTTTAGGGCACAATTTGCTGAAATGTTTTGTTTACTGAACCACTGACCATTTTTTGTTTATTGAATTACGAATATCACTATGTTTGTTACGATAATTCTGTAATCTATTACACGTAGAATTATTACTCTATTCCATCATTGATCATCCAATATAATTGCCATACTTAACTGAGCTTTCTATCATGAATCAATAACTTTCCAATACTAAACAAGTTCACCATCTTTTACTATAATCTGAATCACGACGATATTTCTCCATCATGAATTGCATCGCATTGAGCATTTTATTTCTCATTGCTAACTTGGTATTACTCTGCTTCAAATTTGACGGCACTAAACTTAACCAAACTTAACTATTGACATCATTTTGCTAGCTACACTCATCTCTGCACAATTTAATCAGTCCAGAACAAATTTGGATATGCGTATAACATAATTTGGCTAAGGATGTATAGCAGTAATTTACAGCAGAATTTGATGATAGTGACTTATATTTTAGCGACTGATTGTCTGGGCAGTCGTAATAAATTTATCCAAATTATAAATCCAGCCAGTAGACAAATAACATCAAGTTTTATTCTACTTTACGCTTACTCACATATAAACAATTATACTTCCCGAATATGGAAGAGTCCATAAAACTTGCAAACTATTTGCGCTTTCGCTCTTGCACTACGCGTGGCAAGGGGACCGTTTGTGTAAAAAAACTTTTTTATTTACGTACAAATCGTTTTGAAACTTGGTACACATATGTAAAACAAAAATCTTAGACCTTTTTGTTCGTGCAACTTTAAAAAAATGAAAGAAAACGTGAAATTAATAGAACCGCGAAACAGGGGGGTACTGTACAAATAACTGTACCCCTCATTCAATAAATACTGCACTCCTCATTCAATAAATGTGCTACAACATCGAGAGACATATCATTCGATTTGTAAAGACTAAAGACCATGTCTAGAAACATTCCGATTATTTTTTCCAATTTATATTTTGTTCGGGTGGAAGGGGGGTTTTCCGAAATTTTTAAATTTTCGCCTCTGACCTTTTCCAATATATAATCCGAACTATAAAGAAAAAAATGATCGGATGGATTCCAGAGATTTTCTTTACGAATCGAATGGTATATCTCTTAACGCTGTAGCTTGAAAATCATGGGAGAAGATAAATTTTCAAGATGAAAATTCCAAGTTTTCAGGAGAGTCAAAACGCGGAAATTTGTGTTCATTGCAGGACAAGGTTTTACGTTTTCTTTTTCGCGGCGGTTGCGAACGAACAAATGAACGCACAAACATGGCTTTTATAGCATTTTAAATGCGCGAATTTTGGAACTTCAAAATGAGACTAAGAACCGGAGAAGCCCAAATTTTCGATTTTTCACCGAAACTCTCTTCTTATTAATTAAATAGAGTTCCAAGATCAATCCAAAAATAATCATTCATAGCGTGGAACCATTCATTCCGCCAACCATGATATGACTTAAATTTACCAGCTGTATATTCATGTCAAGGGGCAGTTGATCATCTGGCGCTGTTTACCCGAACCGCTTTGACTTTATTATTGAATGGGTGGCTTACCAAAGAATAATTCCACTATCGCAGCCTGGATCGGCAGCGGCTGGGAGACCACATGCGCAGTGCGCAATCTTGCGTGTTGGCACAGCAGCCCGCCGTATTGCTGAGTTAAAATGCGTGTGTTCAGGCATTTCACTATCAGAAATGATGAAAGAAATCATATTTAGAAAAATTCCTCAATATATCAAATTTTAGCTGGAGAGTGACCAGCAGGTTGTCTTATATTATGGAAAACCCATGTTAACTGTAACTAAAAGAAGGTTTGCAATCGCAGAAAATGCAATGACGATGATGTTTTTGGTATACTTTTGTGGCATGATTTGTTCCAGTGACTTGCAGTTCTTGATGTAAGAATAAAATCTTAAGCCTGCTTGAGAATCAAGCCTAATTTTAATAGACTCACTTGATATACCAACCGACATAATGCCAAGCAAGAGGAATAAGATCAAATTCAATATGAAAATTCCCCTTTTTATGGAATTAATTTAAAATATATTTTCACACGAATGATAATTCGACCTGATTTTACCCCTTGACTATAACTATCATTTTCATCTGTCTATTTTTGAGAATGTAAACCATTTTGGGTTTACATTCGAAAAAAATCAAAAAGAATTTGAATAACCATCAAGATATTGTGAAACGTCTGCCTACTTCTGTATTATTCACCTCTGCACTCAACAACTCTGCTCGAATAAAAAACATTCAAAAAGATTTTAGAATCCAAAAATTTAATGTACGAATTACAAGAATTAATTCTCTCAGTTATAATATGCGAACTACAAATGAAAACCATCACAATAGTTTTATACCAAATCTCTCATCGATAAACTAGAGCTCATAGAGCAAACTAGGAATGTTGAAAGATTTGACTACTACGAACAGGAATTTAGTTCTGCGAATTGTTTTTTAACATTTCGATTTTATACCATCGATGCTTAATTAGTAACCACACTCTTCTAATATCAACGCCTCATTTTGTGCATTTCCCAAATTTCTTCGTAGTAACATTTTATGTTGTAATATTTCTCATAAATGAACGCTTCTTGAGAGCATCGTTTTCCCGAGCCACCGACGCGGGAGCCACACAAGCGACATTTTTTAGAGGCTCCTGCGCGGCCGGCAATCCGACGCTGCGTGTTTGGGTTTCGTCTTGCAGTCTTTGAGTGCGAGGAGCGCTATTGTGGCGCCCGTTTGTCTGTTATTTTAAGTCCCATACCCTGCTTGTTGGTCCGCTCTCGCATCACTTGATTAGTTCGTATTGGTTTGTGTGCTCCTGTCTCTTCAATGTGCCCGTCCCGTACCCCTATTAAAAATCAGCAACGGCCAATCATCGGCCCAATATATTGGCCAGTATTATATAGACTTTAATTCTGAGCGTTTTTTTTTCTTTACTGAGCTACTCAAAAAGAAGAAAAGGAACAAGACGAGTAAGCTTCAGTGTCCCACAGGAGGTCTCAGTTCTGTCCTGTATCTTGGTTCGTCAACTACCCACTTCATTCGCCGCAGCCTGCATTATAAGTTCAAGAATTACTGCTTACAAAATTACTAAACAGCTCCAAAAACTCTTTGGAGCTGTCTTTGGAGCTGGAGAGAAACCCAAACAATTTTCTCTCCATAAGTGCCATGATCAGTAACTAGATTCTATCCACGCTGGTTCATTTATAATTATTTGCCTCAGTTTCCATCATGAAATAATTTCTCCCGGTGAATTTGTGAGTGTAGCAATAACTATGTAATGAACTTATTAAGATACATATATAATTTATGTTCTTCTTCAGAGAGATTATTAATCCAATGCATTTCTTTGACGAGTCCATGAGACAGAATTTTTTTTTTTACTAATTAGGAAGTGTTAAATTTTCACTGAATTATTGATGATGATCAGGTGGAGTTTGATTGTAGGGATTAATTAATATAACCTGATAGACGTCTCTTCTGTGCCATCTACGACACCCTGAAGGTAACGTAATAACTCTTAACGTAATTATAGTTAATGAGCCAGGGACTGGTTTTAGGATGAAAACTCTCACTTGGGGCTGTAAAGTTTAATGGACGGAAAAGCATGGTAAATAATAAATCAAATTATATCATTACAAATAAATTAAAGTCACAAGATGCATTTTTCAGTCTTACGATATTTTTATTGGTAGGGACTAGAAAAAATTTAAATCCACCGCTGATTATAAAATTTAATTAGTAGTAATTTAAACATTTTTCGTCTAGAATTTCTCGTCTGTTCTGTATATGGGTCATTTTCAGGGTATATTTATCCACGTTTTATAGATATGATCGGGTGGAGGCAGATGCACTGCCCTACTGAATTAATACAAGTGTAAAAACTCCTTGCGCGTAGATTTACAAAACCTAACTGCAGAACAGCATATATGTGATTTGCACGAGCGAGAGAGACTGCATGACGCCCGCGATAATAGCCAAAAAACTATTAAAAATTTACGTTTATATGCATGGATTTCAATGCTGATACGATATANTGCCATGATCAGTAACTAGATTCTATCCACGCTGTTCAGTTATATTTATTTGACTCAGTTTCCATCATGAAATAATTGCTCCCGGTAAATTTGTGAGTGTATAGCGATATCTATGGATATATTTGTATAGCGATCGATATCTAATTTATGTTCTTCTTCAAAGAGATTATTAATCCAATGCATTTTTTTGTGGAGTCCATGAGACAAATTTTATTTACTAATTAGGAAGTGTTAAATTTTTACTGAATTATTGATGATGATCAGGTGGAGTTTGATTGTAGGGATTAATTAATATATAACCTGATGGACGTCTCTTCTCTGCCATCTACGACAACCTGAAGGTAATGTAATAACTGTAGCGTAATTGTAGTTAATCAGCCAGGGACTGGTTTTTAATGGATGAAAACTCTCACTCTGGGGCTGTAAAGTTTAATGGACGTAAATTCATGTTAAATTATCAATCGCTTTATGTCATTACAAATAAATTAAAATCCCAATAAAGATGCATTTTTCAGTTTCAAGATATTTTTAATGGTGAGGACTAGTAAAAGTTTAAATCCACCGCTGATTATAAAGTTTAAATAGTAGTAATTTAAACATGTTTCCTCTAGCTAAGAATTCCCCGTCTGTTCTGTATATGGGTCATTTTCAGGGTATATTCATTAACGTTTTAGATATGATCGGGTGGAGGCCGATGCACTGCCTGCTAAATTAGTAAAAACTACTTGCGTGTAGGTTTACAAAACCTAACTGCATGACAGCATATGTGTGATTTTTACGAGCGAGAGAGACTGACGCCCGCAATATTAGCCTAAAAATATTAAAAATTCACGTTTAGGCATGGACTTCAATGCTGATACGATATATTTTCTGACCCTCCGTTCATCCAGGCTCAAAGACTTCATAATCTTATAGCCTTATTTATTATCATGTTAGATAAATTGTTACTTTTTACGTAAATTTCATTAAATTTCATTCTGAAGGCTGATCGTACATCTAAAACAATGCAGGTTTAACTGAAGACTTTAAAAATAAATTATATTATACATTTAGGTGGCTACAGCATCATAGATTTTCTAAATAAGTAACAACTAGGTTATAGATGCACCATTACGACACGGTTCAAAGAGTTCTACATTGACAAGCTTGCGCACGCCTCCTATTCTGATAAATAATATCAATCGGTAATTGATCCACTATGAATCTGAGAAGAATATTATCGAGGTCCGTTATACTATACTACTTATATACTTATACAGTTTTAGGTACATTATATAACTGAATTACTGAATTGCCCTCGTCCATTTGGCAGCTAACAAAAACAAAATAACTAAAAAAAACAATTAACAAAACATCACTGAACACTGCAGAACATTTGCGTGCAGGCATCCGCACTTCACGCCTGGCTCCAGATTCTCGTCCCGTGGACATGAATAGAATTAAAGACGTCGCCATGGCAGTTCACCTGAAAAGTAAACGACGGTGAGACAAAAATTAATGAATATTTTCACGTTACCGAAAGTCAATTCAAATGATTGTAAAAAGATAATCTATATAAAGACATAGGAACGATCACCTATGACTCTGATCGACTCCGAATTTTATTACCCCTTCTTGAAACGTAAAATTAGATTTTTCGACGTTTGTGTCTTAGAAACTTTGTGATAGTTGTACTTCTTCCGATTTTCCAGATTTTAATCAAATTCATGTAATTTTGCCTAGAGCAGATATGAAGGAAGAAAGCAACGAACATTTATACGAACATAATAGCCTGATGGAATGGAGTAAACACTATTTCCCTCATAACTACTCAAGCAATGATGAAAAATTCATTGTACGAAGTAAAACAATTATTTTAACATACATTATATCCGGTAATTTTTCCCTAGCTTAACATTTTAATACAAGTCAAATTTTTGCTTGCATATTCAGACCTTGTAACATAAATTGAATTAAAACACCAACTTATGCATCGTTGAAGGATGTGATTCGATTTCAATTTGAAATCGTATATAAGTTATCACTCACCCAACGCTTGCAGTCCGGTCGACAATCCCGCCGGTCGGTGACATCGAAATTGCCGCAAGGAGAACCGTACGTGTAAGATGATGTCATCAATATTCAGTTATTTATTTCATATGAAGTAAAAAAATCAATAATCTAAATATGCTTAACTTTTCCAGTGATAATTCAAAGTTGCATGAGCTCTGAATTCTTATGAACAATCTTGAATCAATTCCGGTAAAATTTACAAATTACTGGGTGCGAGCAACAAACCACAACAAGATCAAGAAAACGAACTTTTTTCTAGCAACTAATCAGCTTTCTTGATTTTAATGTTCACTTGAAAGTTTTGATTAAAAGTCATTAAAACTGTAAAATAAATTTTAGTTAGCCGAGGGCAGGAGCTATTCGTTGGAAGCCCTTACGCGGCGCACTAAGTTGCCGTCTGAGGGAAGCTGTAGGCCACGCCTCCCTCGAGGCGCTATGGGCGGGTGTTACGACCAGGACGAAGCAATTGTGTAGTTGTGTTCTGACAAAAAACTGCTCAGTTATGAGCAAAAGTAAACATTTTTTAATTTTAATTATGATAAGGAAATCTATGGATTCAGAAATAATTTTGATTCAGTTCCGAAACAGAAAATTTAACGGTGCGCCCTAAATACTTTTGAATTGCGGAACGCCAGTGCTTTAGTTTGTCCGTCCGGCAACTTTACAAAAGCAAACTAGATCTCCACTGTTATTGCCTTCAGTTTACAACTTGCAATAATAACTCATTTCTGTAGGGTTTTTCAATACGCATTTCAGGCGTTGTCTTATAAATATTCGGGTTGGGTTGTGGTTTTGGTCCATCGCTCCGGAGAGGCGGACCGACCGAGGGCTGCTGAGGGAGGGCGTGAGAGCGAAAGAGAGAAAATGAGGGGCTGCACGCGCATAAACGCCGGGGGCAAAATGGCTTTTCCCCCAACCGAGGCCGAGCTGTGGAAGCCGACAGATCTGCTGGTCTCGAGCTAAAGACTTGGCTTGTTTTAGTGCATCAGAGAGAGCCTTGCACGCATCACCCGTGACTCAGGCTCACTACCAGTACCAGAGTGAGTCAAGAGGATAATCAATCATCTGTGGAACATGCCGGTGTTATATGGCCTTCTCAATTTCGGTGTCTCGTAATCTTGTCTTTCAGTTGACATTGTCGGAAAAACTATCACCGAGAGCAATGCGAAGTTGACTTAGGATGAGAAAAAATCCCAAACGATCGACACCGAGAGGCAGAGAAATAGAGAGCGCGGCGCCAGTTTTGAGAACATGTGACGTTCGCTGAGGCAGATTTGGTAATCCACGGCCTGGCAATGCTTAGTGATGAGCATTATAAGGCGGTAATTTGTGTTCAAATACGATATTCATAATTTTGTTAGGCCATCTTCATCTCAAGTGGTAACCTACGATTATGAGTTTAGAATTTTGACCGGTAAAAAGTAAAATTGTGTACTAATTAATTTTTTTCATAAGCTTCAGAAACGAACACATGTAGCGGCATCCCTATATTGTGCGTGGTTAAGTGCAAAACATATACGCAATTAAGCTAATAAATTATTTCCACTGATAGAAGACAATCACCAGCTGACTTGTCCGCTGATCACGTCATATAGTTGAGTAAATTTCAGTAATTCATTTACTTCGCGAATTATTGAATGATTTAAATAGTTTATATCATAGACACGCGATTTACGATGAATTTTTTTACTCTTTTAATGTTCGAAGGTTTTCCCATCGACGTTCAAATATCAATTTCAAACGAGAGACATAAAATGATAAAAATATCTTTAAAATGATAATGGTGTACAAGTGGCGTAAGTCCTGACTATTAGTTCAGACTCTGAAGCAATTGAAATAATTCTTTATCATTCCATATGATTTCGATATTGGCAGAGGGATTGCTTTATTATTATTATTATTATTATTATTATTATTATTATTATTATTATTCGCATTTGATGTACGAAGTGTTGAGGACTTCTTTTTTATAGTTTCGCAAAAATAATTAATGGACCACAAGCGTTCAAAAATAACTACAGTTATTACCTTTCCCTGACATTTTGCAGACCCATGTGTAATAAATATTAAGGAAGTGAAAAAATATAGCAGTTCAACAAATGAATGTCGCGTCACCAGCTCACTATATATAGTAAACGATCACGTTTGTTTTGAGGGCAAATTGCACGACGGAAAAGAATTTATTTTCTAGACCATCTTGGGTTACGTATGTTTTTTTTCTGAAAATGTTATAGTTTTTATTTGTGACTTAAATGTAGATAAATTTCTTAGTGACAATGTTGTTACCATGCGTGTGAATATATTGGATGAATATAAATTTTAACATTTTATATTTTTTGAGTGTTCAAGTTCTGTTAACATTTAAAAGTAGAAACATGAACCTTGCAAACGTGTTGTGTAAGTATAATGAGTGCAAATTCACTGGATGGTGAGAACATTCGTGAGTCTGAACGAGTGAACTAAATTATTCACAGTGGCTACTCAACACTACGGCCTCACCCCCCGCCCTCCATGCATGGTCAATTCGGCCATGTTTTACCCCCAGGTACTACACGTGTAAAGTTAAATTTATTTCAGTCAAATTAAAGGTGTAATTAGAACAATGCATTTCGCAGTAAACTTCACTCCAGTGCGGCTGCTGCAACTCAAGAAATTAAATTTACTCTATTTAGCTTAAAAAATTTCACTAATTACAACAGACATTAATTGCAAACTCTTTTGCCTCAGTTACGTAGATTGGATTGGATTGTATGGTTTTTATTTAAAATCCTCTAAGTGGTTGCAGTCCAATTTTTTTCTTCTAGCCCGGCTATTTTTATTATACGTCATTACACCATATATGAAAAATATGGAACATCAAGCCTCTTGATAATTAACGTGAAAAAATAGCTACGTGCGGTTCGTATGTTTCAAATCTGAAATAATTTTTTCTCAAATTTATAGTTCTCCCATCTAGCTCGAGAACATAATAAATAGTGAAATGTCTATATACCCGCAATTCGGTGTAAAATTTCCCCACAAATTTACGCCCGGTGAAGAAGTTAGCACAAGCCACTTTCGATACGAATCAATTATTCTCTTCATTTTCGCCAGTACACCTAAAATCATCTTCACATCCTCGTCGAATTAGTTCTATGCTTTCAACTTCGATTTTTTGCTTATGCTTTTATAGTCATATCGATATCGTTTGTAAGGCTTTTACAAACTCAAATCTCAAAACCGTATAATCAATTATATTTCCGCCATTATAAGGTTTCTTCTCCAACCATATAAATCAGCCATGTTATGTTACCATTTCTTCTTTATTTGGGCTCAACCTAATATTATTTTTCTCGCCGATAGTTGATTGCCACAGACTCAATCGAGTAATCCCCCACGCTCTATTTCCCTCTTCTCTATTTCATTTGTTTCCACTGCAACCCTACGCTTCCCCTCATATTTTCCCTCACTTCAGCCCTGACCTTCCCGCTTAGCTCGCCCGCGGCGGTCGCCTGGCCCCTCAGGCGAGCCCACGAATATTCGTAGCGACTTCGGGCCGCGGTAAAAGATCTAATCTCGGGACTTCGGGCCGCGGTATAAGATCTAATCTCGGGACTTCGGGCAGCGGTAAAAGATCTAATCTCGGGCCAAATTCAAACTCACGTGCGCATCAAACTAACCTTTCGCTTGGGAGCCCCGCGCGACTGCACTCAGGCGACATTCAGCCAGCACTACCCTAACAAAATTTAGAGTCGCCCCAGCTTCTGGTAATCCAAATCAGAAGCTGTAAATTTTATCTGGGTAGTAGTAAAGAGATTATAATATTAACAACGAAATATCATTTTTTTGGACATTATACCGTATGTTTTCTTCCCCTGGAACCGATCAATCATTCTTACTGTCTCAATTATCTCGCCGTTTTTCTAGCAGGATCACAGGATAGAATGTTCAGAACAATTTTATTCCAAGTCCAGTAATTGTTCATCCGTCTAAATGTTCTCGGCTTTTTAAGTTCCAGAATTGGCCGGAAGCCAAATACCTATACATCTGGCAAAAATTACAGCTTAGCTTCTTCAACTACTTAATAACGGCTTTACTCTGCTTAATGCACAAGATTTGTTTCACATATTTTAGGCTTCAATGAAACACGAAACTCTTTGTTTAATCTCGAGTGAATGCCTTCACATTAATATATATGCAATTCGCGATTACTTATAAGGATTCATCGCAAAAAATCTTACTCTCAAAAATAAAACTATACCCACGATGAAAATTCTTTGTCAATGAAAATCCTACTCTCAAATACAAATATGAAACAACTAATTTTAAAGTCCGGATTCAAATTATAAACCGCAACAAATATCCCAATTTCATATAAGTAGTTAAATACAGCAACGAATATCTCTTTCGCAAATTCAAATTATGTACCACGATTATATCACACTATTACGAGCATAATTTTTTAACGATTATTCCACTCTTAAAAGCATGTATTTACCATAAGGAATACCGAACTTTAAATATTATTATAGTTATATATACCACATGCAACGAATATCCCATTGTAATTTGTAATATTACATATCCCTCACAATTATAAATAATGCACACCGCAACTAATATCACATTTTACGATTAAAATTCTACCAGTCGAAAAATTGTTCTCACAGATTCCAGCATCGTTCATATATTAAGCTTCGATTGGTAAATATTATCTCCTCGCCATGTTGGGGTTACCATTTATTACTTCCACATAACTCTCTTAAATTGGTTACTTATTTCCTTCTAATCATGTGCCATAATTTATTAAAGGCTGGATGCTCAATATTCACCTGTATATAAAATTTATTTAATGCCATAACATATATGTTAAAATTTTTAAGGTGGCGATGGAAATTTCCATGAAAAATATAATTTTATCGTTAAAAAATCATCAATGACTCTAAAATTAGGAAAGGATACTGCGTGTAATTTGAATAGCTTAAGAGATCTGCCACGTATTTTTCACTTCTTCGCGTGGTATTAGTTTATTCCACCGACACATTTCAACATAACTAGCAATCATTGTTATCTAAAATGTGTCTAGTGATGAATTTCTATGTGTTACAGTATCAGCATTCTGCTTGGGAAACATCATATACGTATATTACCGTCATGTGAGCGTGATAATTTAACATGGGTGCGTACGGTGCTTATATACCTATACTCTATGAAAAAACGTAGGCCCTTATTTGTTCAAGCGAATAGCCGTGTATTTTTGAGAGGGGAAATTCTCCGAGAAGCCATTTTGTGTAGGAAACTACAGGCTGTTCTTTGTGGTCCCTTCTGCGGCCGTTCCCTGAGTTATTGATTATTTCGAAGTACGGAACCTCGTGGTGTGACAAGCCCTGCGAACTCTGCTGACACGGTTGTTCTTCATATCTTCATGTGGCAATTGGACGTCTACATCTCCCGCACATGACATTTCATTAAACTATTATAGTAATTCTCATGCCATCTCCAGAAAGCAAGCGAAGATTATTTTTGCACAATTCTAATCATTCAAATGCTACAATTTCTGTCTTGCTCCATAAATTTACTCACATGTGGTTGCATTTTCTGGATAACATTTTCTCGTTTGATGGTAATTGTTAGTCTCTATCATATGCAAATAATTTTAGAATATATTTAAAGAAGTATCGTGAGCTTGAATTTCATTTGGCACGTTACCATTAATTATTAAACCGAACCCTGACACACCAGAGGAGGAGGGTTGACCTGTGTCCGATAAGTTATCGTCATTAATTCTTTTTACGAAGGTCGAATTAAAATTTTAATTTCATTATATCATTTCGCTGGAATCAAGTTTCATAATATCAACGCCAGTATTAGAAACGTGACTTAAAATTGATAGATGTCTTGTCGCTCAACTTAATAGCGCTACTATAATTGCCGAAATGGTTGTTGATGAACGATGTGCTGCTGGAATTATTGCTACAAATAAAGGCTTATTACGTATTTTTTACGGACGCTAAAATTTACAGGGAGGTAAGAATTTTTCGCACTGCAATAATTGATAAAAAATATTATTTAGTACCGTCGCACAACTTTCATGACATGAATTAGAAAGCACATGAAGGATCAAAAGCTGAAATTTAAGTTTGTGTCTGTGAAATTTCAATTTGATGTCTCCTCCGTTCTATATACAGCCTGCAATATTGTGTAGTCAGGAGAGATGTCTGTGAAAATTTAGCGCTGTTATACATTTTATTCACAGGTCGTATGTGTGATAATTGACTGTGTTCCATAGAAGCTCTGCGTGCGACGATGAATTGCTTCATTATAAATTGAATATAATGTATTAAATTAACTAGTCAGCTAATTTATTATAAATTTATCTCAACAATTCCGAAATTAACGGTATTTAAGTAACATGGCTTCTTGCACGGTCCCATGAAAATTATGGCTTCTGAGGATACGATTGAATTCATGGCTCCAATTAGCGGAATAAATCGAGTGGTCCTGAGAGTGTGGCGAGGAAGGGTGCGTTCTTCAGTAAATTTCCCAGCGCCACAAAAGGCGTTCACAATGAACGCTGCGCTACAAGAGGGGTGA
The DNA here is from genome assembly GCF_000764305.2 of Hyalella azteca. NCBI lineage: Eukaryota > Metazoa > Arthropoda > Malacostraca > Amphipoda > Hyalellidae > Hyalella > Hyalella azteca. The sequence continues at coordinate 130,643 of NW_025932501.1, forward strand.
CTCAAGCACTGTATAGTTAGGTGCCCTTACAATAACTGTTCGTTGGACACACAGCACAACAAAATGGACGTTTCGGCTTGCGTTCCGCGAGCATCAAACTCATTGATGAATGTTATTGTAGCACAAGACTCGTATACTTTTGCCACATAATATAATATTTTTGTCTTCTGAGAGTTGGCTTTATTCCGCTTCACGATTTCGGTTTTCTCAACGAAATTTCAGAAATGTTAGATTTGTAATGAATCATGAGAACGGTTTTTCATTTGGTTCATTATGCTCTATACGAAGACACAATGAGGTGTAATGTCATGTAATATGACCTAAAATACTGAAACACTTCTCTGATGTCATATGCTTATCTTACTTCATATATAATATAAGAAACTGCCTCTTCATATTTACTGCGGATAAGCTTTTGTAATTCATATAAGGCTCATTACCGAAATAAACCTTGAAACCCTCATTCAGCTCAAAATTTCGCTCGCTCTGCAATTTCCACGCGGAGGGGCTACAGTTTATTCAATTCTAGCCTACAAGATAGTTCCTACAATTCACATGGCATTTGCCATGACTTATTTCAGGCCCCATCACTAGGCAAACATACAATAACGCCACCATTAAGGGAGGCACTGAAACGGTGCGGGTGATAAACATGCACGTTGTAATGTAACTTGGATAAAGAACGACAGCCGCTGTGGTGTAACTTGGATAAAGAACGATCGTTGTTGTGGTGTAACTTGGATAAAGAACGACCGTTGTTGTGGTGTAACTTAGATAAAGAACGATCGTTGTTGTGGCGTAACTTGGATAAAGAACGATCGTTGTTGTGGTGTAACTTGGATAAAGAACGACCGCCGTTGTGGTGTAACTTAGATAAAGAACGACCGTCGTTGTGGTGTAACTTGGATAAAGAACGATCTTTGTTGTAATGTAACTTAGATATAAAGAACGACCGTCGTTGCATGTGGTGTAACTTGGATAAAGAACGATCGTCGTTGTGGTGAAACCTGGATAAAGTACGATCGTTGCTGTATTGTAACTTGGTTAAAGAACCATCGTCGTTGTGTTGTAACTTAGATAAAGAACGATCGTCGTTGTAATGTAACTTGGATAAAGAACGATTCTCATGCAAAATTTCGATGCGCGAAAAGTGACGCGGAAATATCGTATAAACTTTGATATTACTGTACAAGAACATTCGTACGTTGACACAAGTTCTTGACCAAACACATCATAATTAATTCCTGGTCATTTGAGTAGTTGAACTTTACTATATAGCTTATGTGTTGCAGGAATAGTTGTTTTCATCACTATCAGTGAACACTAAGCCACATTAGAGGCTTTATTTAGGTTATATTAATTTAGATGGAACGCCTGACTGTTAGGTTTAGAAACAAAGGTTTTCCAAGAAGAAATTTTTATTTAGCGAACGAATTCCCAGATCCAGTTGTCCCAGATTCAAGTGAAGCTTGACTTGTTGACAATCAGTCCGAAAACAAGTTCAAACAGCTTAGTCGACTTGGTACAGGTTCGTCGTAACAGACGAATACTCGACCCAACATAACTGTAAAGTAAATTAACAAAGTCTTAAGATTCCAGCTAATGAAAGTCATTACATATGACTGTCAGATATTTCGATAATGGACACTCAACAAATAATGATGCAATTAACCACACACCTCAGAAACAGGTAAGTAGCGAAATTATAGTTAAGTTTTTGCGGTCTCGAGCCAAAAAAAAAAAAAGGGATGCAGACCGACACCACCAGAGTAATAGTTATTCTTTGGGAAGAAAGATACCATATAGTGAGAAACTCATGTAAACAATCGAGTAACAATGATATTGAGTAATGTTCAATTTATATCGCACTGTTTTGCAAGTTTATAGCAACCTCTTGAACCCACCTTAAAATCTTTTGCGACTAAGCGGTAGACAATTTTAAGAGGCAAATAAGAGGCCATATACAGGGAAAATTATGATAGTAGAAGGAGAGGCAGACTCCGAAGCATTAATGAATTTAACTGGAAGAAGGACTCGGTTCTTCAATCTAGGTAGGACTATATATATACATATAGATAGGATTTTAACGTCAAGTTCATTATAAGCCTAAGGCCAAGGTGGTTACACCACAGTAGGGGGCAAATGCCCAAGTTTAGGTCGGTGTCTGCCTCCTAAATAAAGTAAGAGCGAACATGCATTTTAACTTAAATAAACATAATGAAAACTAGAGTGATCACTCTAACAAAAAAGTAGAATTAAGAAGGTATGGCGTTAATTACAGACTACCGAAGCGCGTCCATGAAGATAGCTAGGTGCTTTCACCATCAAGTTACAATGCCAACACCTCTAGTTACAAATCCATACCAACAATAGGTATGAAGAAAAAGAATTAAAGATGTTACAATTTAAGAACGTCGGAAATTTCCAGCATGACATGAAGAAAATGTTTTCCATAAATAAAATACGACAAGCTCTGGATCACTTTATTCTTGGACGCCCGTTCCTTGATGGTTGAGAGGTCGAGCAAAATTCAGAATTAAATTCGTCTTCTGCTCATGCGCGCCTCGCTCCGCGCCAGGCCGAGTTCTGCACGGGCGCTTCCGCAAATTTCGCGCGTCGGAGTGAAGCTTCCGGACCAATCTCCGCGCGTCGATGGCGGGCCTCAGTGTGGCGGCCTCAGTGAGGCGGCCTCAGTGTGGCGGCCTCAGTGTGGCGGCCTCAGTGTGGCGGCCTCAGTGTGGCGGCCTCAGTGTGGCGGCCTCAGTGTGGNTCAGTGTCCCTGCCTCAGTGTCCCTGCCTCAGTGTCCCTGCCTCAGTGTCCCTGCCTCAGTGTCCCTGCCTCAGTGTCCCTGCCTCAGTGTCCCTGCCTCAGTGTCCCTGCCTCAGTGTCCCTGCCTCAGTGTCCCTGCCTCAGTGTCCCTGCCTCAGTGTCCCTGCCTCAGTGTCCCTGCCTCAGTGTCCCTGCCTCAGTGTCCCTGCCTCAGTGTCCCTGCCTCAGTGTCCCTGCCTCAGTGTCCCTGCCTCAGTGTCCCTGCCTCAGTGTCCCTGCCTCAGTGTCCCTGCCTCAGTGTCCCTGCCTCAGTGTCCCTGCCTCAGTGTCCCTGCCTCAGTGTCCCTGCCTCAGTGTCCCTGCCTCAGTGTCCCTGCCTCAGTGTCCCTGCCTCAGTGTCCCTGCCTCAGTGTCCCTGCCTCAGTGTCCCTGCCTCAGTGTCCCTGCCTCAGTGTCCCTGCCTCAGTGTCCCTGCCTCAGTGTCCCTGCCTCAGTGTCCCTGCCTCAGTGTCCCTGCCTCAGTGTCCCTGCCTCAGTGTCCCTGCCTCAGTGTCCCTGCCTCAGTGTCCCTGCCTCAGTGTCCCTGCCTCAGTGTCCCTGCCTCAGTGTCCCTGCCTCAGTGTCCCTGCCTCAGTGTCCCTGCCTCAGTGTCCCTGCCTCAGTGTCCCTGCCTCAGTGTCCCTGCCTCAGTGTCCCTGCCTCAGTGTCCCTGCCTCAGTGTCCCTGCCTCAGTGTCCCTGCCTCAGTGTCCCTGCCTCAGTGTCCCTGCCTCAGTGTCCCTGCCTCAGTGTCCCTGCCTCAGTGTCCCTGCCTCAGTGTCCCTGCCTCAGTGTCCCTGCCTCAGTGTCCCTGCCTCAGTGTCCCTGCCTCAGTGTCCCTGCCTCAGTGTCCCTGCCTCAGTGTCCCTGCCTCAGTGTCCCTGCCTCAGTGTCCCTGCCTCAGTGTCCCTGCCTCAGTGTCCCTGCCTCAGTGTCCCTGCCTCAGTGTCCCTGCCTCAGTGTCCCTGCCTCAGTGTCCCTGCCTCAGTGTCCCTGCCTCAGTGTCCCTGCCTCAGTGTCCCTGCCTCAGTGTCCCTGCCTCAGTTTTCCTGCCTCAGTGTCCACGCCTCAGTGTCCACGCCTCAGTGTTGCTGCCTCAGTGTCCCTGCCTCTGTGTCCCTGCCTCAGTGTCGCTGCCTCAGTTTTGCTGCCTCAGTGTCCACGCCTCAGTGTCCCTGCCTCAGTGTTGCTGCCTCAGTGTCCCTGCCTCTGTGTCCCTGCCTCAGTGTCGCTGCCTCAGTGTCCACGCCTCAGTGTCACTACAATCTACATTCATCAGAAAATTTGCCTTCTATGTTATTTCATATCATTTATCCAACTTTATGATTCACGTTAAGAAACAATTTATAGCAATGAATAGACCATGCAGCTGCACAGACATGCTCCGCTCGTATTATCTTTGCAACGGTGCTGACAATTTGCATTGACACAATCACTTCGCAGTGTGAGGATACCTTACAATGCACTGAAACTTTGCAGCTTTAACCTGCCAATATGCCAGCCAATATGCCAGCCCTAAATGACTAAATGACTTTAAGACACATGGCGTGACAAACGCTAAGACCATAGCAGCACTTCCGAAAACGTTGCTGGTAGTTTCCTTCAAGCCCTAGGATTTCATGAGTCCAGTCCTTCTCATTTGACCCCATCCCTGAAAAAAAAGGATGGTTTTGATTGACCATGCATGTAACAACTCTTAGCTTTTACCCAATCCGCAGGTTCAAAGCGATATTCGGATGGTTTTATTAGTTTCGTAGAGGTCCCACCAGTTGTTTGCAGTTATTGTATAATTAATGATATATTATTGTTAGCTAAAAATGTTAGATAAGTCTTAAAACAGTATTTTAATTTATCAATAGATATTTGGCTAATAAACATTTACCCGCTTCACAGTGGTTATCGAAGAACTGGCTTAGGTAATAAATGATGGAAGTAAAGACTTGTGTTGAGTTATTTCGAAACCAAATCAACTAACAAAATGTTTTAAATATTAATTCAAAACAATAGAACCTGTAATACCATAACAATAATTACGGTAACAAGCCGCGATGTTTCCTCCTTGTTTTGCAAGATATAAGAGCTTGATATCGTAAGCTCAACACTCCCACATATGTTAATTGATGTTATAATGATAAACTAAAATGCCTATGGCCTGGATAAGAATCATTTGAGTCCTCATGCAGTTCTACTATGACTATTGGGCTCTATTTTTGCATATACCACAAAGCTAGTCTAAAAATATTAGCAGTATAGTCACATGACCAAAGCGAATCACTAGTCGTGGCTGACGATAAAAATTCCTTATATTAAGTCTCTTGACAAACAACGGGATAGGAGAAAGAGAGAAAAGAGAGGAAGGAAGAGTACGCGCTGAACTCTCTAGGGATTTGAGGGAGCGTCGGCAACACGTGAAGCCGGGGGGCTTGCCTAAGGCTTTCCTCCCCCAATAAAGAGTGTCGTCGATCAGGGGACGCCGTCGGGAGGTGGGGGGTTCTGGTCGAGTAGGCAGGCCGGGAAAGTGTGTGTGTGTGGATATGGACCGCCGACACGCTGGAGTAGCCACAACGTGGCCTGCTGTCACGCCATTAGCCCACCAACCTCAGACACGCGAGTTTCCCACACTTCATCATGCTGTGGGAATCACCACACATCGTACTCAACAAAATTTTGAATGCCGCTTCCAATAAACATGATCTACATACGTTCGTGCATGCAATATTATAACCGGTGAACCGTTTGAGGGAGCAGGCAGTGACAGACAGGCTGGACGAGGGCTGGAACTTGATTTACAGCACATCTCTTCAATAACATTTGTATAACCATTTCCAGAGCCTTGTCCGTGTATCAAATTCAGCCATATTGATGTCCTGCCAGATGTTTGATTGAGATTTACCGTGACCTAATACTTGGGGACAACTGTCCCCGACAACACCACGTGCTGCTAACGCGCCACCACTTGGCCGGACAAATGCAATGCTGGACAGCACTTGCAACAGCTGCCCATGCAGGCAGCGAGTTTATGCGCTACTTTCACTGCAGCCACAGAAGCTCCAGCTGATAATTACTCTAGGTCGAACTTATTGCAAGGCTTAGTTCGCCTTCCTCGTCTACGTGTCCGTAGTCTTCTGTGCTACCTACGCTCCTTGTGCGGCCACAAATTAGGGCCATTTAAACTAAACTTTTACATTAAATTCGAAGGGAAATTACATGAACCATTAGTTATTTTTATACATGTTGTTCGATAAAGAAAAAGTGCAGTGGAAGTGTGCATTTTGGTATTCATCTAAGAATCTTGAAACTAAATTTGTTTTATCACTTAATGATTCAAATTATGAATCTCAAGAAACTTATCGGACCTCGTTACTATATGAAAATTTCCTGTAGTTAGTAGCCAGAAATTTCCTCTAATTTTGTACACTTTTCTTCCAGTTTAAATTTCAGTGAATGTCTTTTAGAAATACATGAGGAAAGTGATCCCTTAACGCCACAACCAATCCAATCTTTCTTAATCGCTCCGAAAGCATTTGCTGATCCCACAGAATATATTACTGTCCGAGCAAGCGAAGAACTGAACTGTGCTATTGAGGTTTAATAGACTTGGCTGCTGTTGACGCGAAACCCGGGGCTATTTTTCAGCTGTTACTTGACTGTTGCAGATTATTTTAGTACAGTGGCATTGTTTCTAATTACTTTTGGACCAGTGCCTATATTCAAATGATATTTCCATCCATTTGAAATGGTATCGTCTACCATATTCAATATCAAGAGCCATTTATACTGGTTGGTCATCAATATTCATGTACTGTACTTTGCTACCAAATTTGATATAAGGTTAATGCACAAATATATAAATAGATTAGACAGATAAAATAGAATAAATTCCGTGAAACAGCTTCGTCTAATAAGACCTTTGAATCGGTTTAGATTTGATAATTAGGACATTCTAAGCATGGAAGTCTCTCCTTTAATCGAACAATATTCCAAATCTACATTATGAGAGAAAACCCTTTATTCCATAGCATATTGAAATAAAGCATATTATCTTTCATTTTCCAGGTAAGACGATGTTGGGCGAGTGAACCACCAACGCTGCGTAAGTAAGCCTTTCAATCCTGTTTTCTTTACACAAATGAATTTACAGCAAAAGTTTTTGTTAAAAATTCTGGACCAATCTCTGTCTATATTAGAATTTTCCATTTGATTATCTGAGTAAGTATGCAGTTTTTAAAATTTATATGAGTTTTATCTTCTATTGAAATCATTCACAGTAAGAGTAGAATGGAATTTTCTAAATGCAATCATCGATAACTTCATATTCTATTTAGGAATAAATCAAGCACTCTACATAATCTCAAAACAAACAATTTCCTGGTCCCTTTTGCAAACGAAGAATGTTTTGCTTTTGTCTGGGAAATGCTTGCAAAAAAGTCGTGAAATTTGAGCATTCGAGAACATGGCTCGAAGAGAAGTAGTGAAGATATTCCTTTGCTGAAAAGATAACGCGAAGTAGTGAATCATTTCACCTGCTGATGGCAGCGGGAGCAGAAGTGGAGCAATTCACCTGCTGATTGCAGCGTGGAGCAGAAGTGGAGCAATTCACCTGCTGATGACAGCGTGGAGCAGAAGTGGAGCAATTCACCTGACTTCAGGTGTTGAACTGTTCGACATGTGACCGGAAAAGCCGCGGTGAACAGCGCCAGCCACAACTGACCACTTCCGGCTGCTGCCGCTCCTTCTGTTGCAGTTGCTGTTTCTGCTGCTGCCGCTCCTTCTGTTGCAGTTGCTGTTTCTGCTGCTGCCGCTCCTTCTGTTGCAGTTGCTGTTTCTGTTGCTGCCGCTCCTTCTGTTGCAGTTGCTGTTTCTGCTGCTGCCGCTCCTTCTGTTGCAGTTGCTGTTTCTGTTACTTCTGTTGCTGCCGCTCCTTCTGTTGCAGTTGCTGTTTCTGTTTCTGCTGCTGTTTCTGTTGCTGCCGCTCCTTCTGTTGCAGTTGCTGTTTCGGTTGCTATCGCTCCATCTGTTGCAGTTGCTGTTTCTGTTTCTGCCTCTAGCTCCTTCAGTTGATGTAACTGCTTTTGTTGCGTGCGTTCTCCAAATGCCAAATCTGCTTGTGCTGCTACCACTTTTTATGTTACCATTCGCATTGTGATTCCATCAACTGAACTTGTTCTATTGTTAATTCATTAGTGCATCAATACAATCATCGTGTTTTTTTAATGAATTCAGAAGCTCAGTCTAATCAGATACTATTTCTGCCATTATTCGTGTCTCTGTTTGTTCTCTTTGTTCATCAATTAGAATTATTTTATAAGTAATGCTGTAACTGTTTTTTTAAGTTGTGGTCATCAAAGTTATTTTTCGTTAAGTTCCTTTAATAATCCTAAATTTGCTGCGTTTACTTTTCTTTCCTTGAGGCTAATCAAGCTATGGCTGCAACTTCAATTTTCATTTTGCAGTTGCTCATGTTTTAACTTTACTCATTCACTTCACTCTGTGCGTTCACTTTTGATTAGGATTTGTAATTTCTCTGGCTCCTATACCTTTTTTTGTCGCTAATTTTATAGCCCATTATTTAGTAGCTTGCCATTTTATTCAGCGAGTTGGAATAAATATACAGAGCTTAAGATTTGATTTTCTTCAAACAGAAACGATATTAAAGGAAATTATTCAGACAATAAATGCTGAAATGGAGTAATTCAGGAAATTACTTTCCTTATTGGTGTAGAATATTCGTTTATATATGATTGAATGCATACACGTATGCAATTCGATGATTGTGGCATTTTAATGGTTAATCAATATACTATAGCTGTGGGAGTTGCTGCTTCTCCAGAAACGATAATCGTGATATTGAAATAGCGAAGTCAATTTTTAAAAACTCTCGACTTTAATGATTTACATCAATTGCAAAGATGATCTTCTAATTCAAAACTATTAAGCGCTACCAATTAATATAACACAGAGAAATCGGAATAATTCCATATGATTAAAATAAGTATTGAATGATCAGGAAGACAGTTACAAGCTGAAATTATATACTGGTGGTTTACGCAGGAATATTTCCGACTAACCTCGTACTTGACCCAAACCACAGCATTTTCCTTACTAAATTCAAAGCTTGCATCTCCATCTCTCCATTTCATTAAAGTTTTTGGCCTGGCGTGACGCAGGGCAGTTGCTGTGAGGCGTGCGAGGCCGTGTTACCGTCGCTGCCGGTCTCGCTCCTAATCAGTAATTCGTGTACCCGCGCCCTTAATTTCAGAGGGACTTCGTAAATGCCGAGAAGGAACTCATTAAGGTGTTGATTTTATACAAGAGGAATCGTCAAGCAAGAACGGGATGGTCAGGACTCAGTTGTCCGGTTTGGTAACGCGATTAGACATGGATGAAGTTCATTCGCGTTCATTCCTGGTTCTTAGTATACTGAAACATTTTTTCTTCGTGCAATCAATTCAACATCTGACATGAGCTCACAATTATATTGAAAAGGAATTTGCATTTAATATTTATTTACTATCTAATTATTATTGTTATTTGATTTGTAGAGATCCATGAATGCATTAAATTCAATTCGATATGTTAAGTATTACATTTACCATGAAAATGCTAGATAGGTCTACAAAGTTCGCAACTAAATGATTTGATTTTATATGATATTGTCGTCATTAAATTCACAATCATATAAATCAGTCAATGAAATAACTTAGGATGTTCAGACATCATAGTGAAAATTCCATATTAATCTGATCCTGCATTATCAGATTAATTTGAATTATGCATTATCAGAATTATGGGACCATTTCAGACGTCCTGTTCCTGCCGTCATAAAATATTTTTTAACTGATATAGTTTCGATTATCAAGAAATTCACCTTTGTTGATTATTTGGATATATTATTTGTTGAGATATCATATATGAAGCACTTATAAAATAATTTTCAATATCCTGGTCAGGAACTTTTTACAGTAGAAAACTTTATAAATTACTTTAGAAGATTCTTGTTTATAGACATTATGCGCTCTTGTATGCGTTGTAAATTCTGCGAAAAGTCTTGTAGTAATTATTCATAATTTCAATCATATTTTAAACAGCACATGAACTGTCAAAAATATTTATCAAGGAGAACTTCCGTATCTTAGCAAAGCATGTAAAAAATCAATATTTTAGTCCCCCCGATTTGGAACCGTTTGGCTGATGACCGGCCATCGATTACGCAGCGGTAACTAACCAAGGAAACTTGCACCGACAAACATTTACCTGTAGATAATCAATGCTATGACAGCAGTTATTAGCTAATTATTTTTAGAGAAGTTTTTCTGGTGGCTTTCTCTAGCCTTTTGAACACGACTGAAACGAGGCTACAACTCAATTTGCTGGCGCGCGTCGAGGCAGTTCATGCAGGTATTGGCGAGGAGTCTTCCATCACCTGGCCCGACTTGCTCGTGATGGTATCAGGAGGATTTTTGAGCAGAAGCGGTCCTAGGGAGCAATACAGGCACTGGACTCCAGCACGATCAAGCCACCACCTGAAAGTACAGTCGAAGTGCAAATTCCCGTCCCGTAGTTTGCGATAAGTACTCGCCAATCTCTTGCAAACCTTCAAAAACCCTTTCAAAAAGTAATGCGTTGCACCTACGGGTGATTATTGTTAATTTTCATCATACCAAAATCATTCATGACCGAAGACAGAAGATGCTTGAAAATTTTATAATAACTGGCCGATCTCTATCGCATTCGGGGAAACCGAAATCGTGTGGTAAAATCTTTTTTTAAGAGCGCGATATTATCGCATGTCATATAGTGTGTACCCGTGATAAAATACGTATGTATGTACTGTCTTCCTGAAAAAGTCAAGAATACGTATCGCTTACAGAAAGAAACATGAGAGTTATTGATGCTCTTGGCTGTACGGCCTGGTCAGGAGCTCTCAGGTCAGACTGACTCTTCATCACACATGCTTAGCTCCGTGTAATTAGACCTCCACCAGCCGCATCCTAGGTCACGACTCGCAGCAGTTAACATGGGTGCCGTGTGCACTTTATTACCTAACATCGAAAAAAGACCAGAAATGCGACGAAAAACAATGGAAACATCGTCCAGGAAATAGCTTTGGGCACGCGTGCTAGGGTGATACTGGTCGTAACTAGAATATTCTTTCGTGCTTACTAGATTGGCTATGAAAGGAACCGGTTGTTGATCAACTGGGTGGAGCACGACTTCTAGTTATTTTCGTAAAATTAAAATATTTGTATGTGAAAGTTGTCACAGTGGTAACTGGTATTTTAGTAGAATTTTTTTAAATATGAAAACTGGTAAATTAGCCAATTATGTTAATTCGCTATTTTGGTTCACAGAAAACGGGACTAGATGACGCTAAATTATGTATGCAAGATGGAAATGTATATAAATACATTTTTTTTGCGTTTCCATTTTACAGTTCATATTTTCCTTAATTTCACTCTTCAATTCAAATTAATAATAGAGAGGCCTACACGGGTCCAGGTTGTGTACACAACGATGCTGTTCCTTATCAAAGAACCACACTCGGGCGACAGTCTATTGTTTCATCGACGACTGAGAGATGCACGTTGCGAAGACAGCAATTTTTAACCTGAAAATCAACTCAACAAATGAATTTATATGGTTAATGGTTTATATAAACTACAGTACAGCATTAATTACATGCAACATTCATTCGCAGGAATATATCCGCAATCAGGACCTTGTTGCACCAAAATTTAACTTCGTACAAGAGGTAGCCAATATTCGGCCCGTGGTATTCCCCTGACGATCCTTTTTTTGCATTAATTTGGTAATCCCCATAGGGTGCGCACGAGTGCACGACCACCGCCGGACTACTTCATCATTTGCGGGCCGAGGAAATGCTTCCAGTCGACCTGAGCCCCGGTGATGGCGCCGTGTTTTACAGGTCCATGTCATTATGGGGCTCACCCTATTTATGGGCCTGAAAAATAAATATTATTATTCAGAACTCGTGGCTGGTCGTATGATAAATAACATGTTCACCATGACAATTTTTCCGAATGGAGTTTACGCATCGTATTTTCCAAACAAAAGAAGATTTTGTTTGGTTTTTCTGGTAGTTATTGTTAAAACAATCCTCCGTAGTCCATGTCCCTCACTAGGACAGTTGTTTTCTTACTCAGAGTGTAAATTTGTGTTTTAATTGTAAAAGAAGCCGAAAATAAAGAGAAGTAAACTAACCGAACTTAAGAAAATAAAGTTACAAAAAAAATGAATTTATACTGATAATACCTGAATAATGTTAAAAGTATATTATTATCTTGAGCGTCAAATTGTTCTTACCATCAATTCAAGTAGAAATTTAGAAGTCTTTTTAATTAATTTTTTTTATCCTGATTTTAACCCGGAATCATTTCAGTTTCAAATTAAAATCCTTCCTTGGGATCACGGAGGCCAATGCCTAATTTTCCGCTAGGCGCACGTCAGATGCAACACAGAAAATATTCGCTGTGATTGAAGACTTTTGTAATTTCAGTGAACTTTCACTAACCCCATTGCTTGCGTTAAAATTTCCGAGCGTGCAATCAATCCAGACATCAGTCTCGGTACGGCGTATCGTTCTCCCGCGATGACGTTCAACAGGGCAGGAGTTTGCCGCATGGCTCGCGCTTGCTCTCTTTGTGCCATCTCACGTTCAATGGATCATTTACGCGGAAAATCAATTTAGCGAACGCTTAAAAATCATGATCGGTGAGCGCACACTCGAGCACTGACAATGGCGATTGTAGCAACGGCTACATAATGATTCGCAGAGAACTCATGAGTGGGTGGTAGCGCTGCCGTTTAAATCTCTTGAAATGAAGAATTCCGAATAAATAAATCTAGATGTTTCTTAAGCTAACCATGCTATTTCGTTCCTTTCATTACGCGTGGGAGTCAAATTTGATTATTTTAATCGATTTTTCTCCAATTCACTCCTTATAAAATGAGAGAAATTCAGCATTATTTGTGTAATGTTACCACTATCCTTTGGAAGATTTTGTTTTAGGTATAATTCTATCATCTTGTTATCGTATCTATCTTCACTTCTGCATTTCACGAGAATGAAGAGTTGTAAAAGCATCATGGAATGGTTCAGTAACATTAATTTCGTTGACGATGCATTTTATTTGAAAAGTAGCTTATTCAGCAATACGCCATGAACAACCATGAACACAAACGCCATGAACAACTTCAAAATTGTGAAGAATAAATTTCACCGCTACGACACTTTTAATAATTCAGCTTGCTCACGTCATAATACCGCGAGAACGAAACTTGAACGAAATTCAAAAATTATGCATGTCTTCACACAGAGAATTCAGAGCAGCATCGATAGCAACGAAAAATGACTCAATGAACGGATTCTGCTGATGGGATCAGTGCCCCCGCTTTGTCTTGGTAATCTCTGCAATAACTTTGATGATACTCTGGTCAGACCTGGGCTTGGGGCCGTTCATCAGCGCTTGCGTGGTCTCGTAAAGACATTTTTTTCAACAATTTTAGTTCCTCAAGAAAGTACGGCAAGGTATGACGCCATGGACATACAAACAGTGCACTTCACTACAGTCGATGAATCGTGGCTCCATAAATGGTTTGTTTTCTCCTATATTTATTTTCAAGACAATGAACTAATGGTATGTGTGTCACTCTTTAGCTATTACGCCTTAATTAGAGCTGATGCTTTCGCAAGTATGTTTTATCCAATTAAATTTGTATGCTTCCGTCTTGATCCCTTTTCCTTTTGATTAAATCTATAGAAACAATTTTTCTTTGATAATCATGATGGAAAACACATAAATGATGTCCGTATTATAATATCAATATCCAAGTTATAGCTCAAGTTATCTCAGCTTGTTTGCCATTTATTTCCATATGACAATTCATCATTCAGTGAATTGTGATTGGCATGATTCTTACTCTGAGTCTCCATTTGTTTTTCGATTACCCCGAGATGTTCATTAATTTAAAATGAACTTGAATAAATGTTCAAATCCCTCAGGAAGCCACATGTGGTAACTTCTAACCACGAACGATAGTATTTTCTGGTCATAGAACCAAATAAAATTGAAATTATAATTAGTATTGTATATTCTGGCATTATTTTAATATCCTCAGAGCGCTGAGGAGTAATAATCCCTGAATGACCAGCCGCTACTCGAGGAGACCTCGACGCAGCCCGGGTGCCGATCTTTTGCTAGTTTTCCATCAGCTGACGAATATTATTATTATTATTATTATTATTATTACTGTATATTCTATCATTATTTTAATATCCTCAGAGCGCTGGGGAATAATAATCCCTGAATGGCCAGTCGATACTCGAGGAGACCTCGACGCAGCTCGAGTGCCGATCTTTGGCTATAGTTTTCTATCAACTGACGACGACACATATACACTCTCGGGTCATCTAGCATTCTAGCACCTCCTAGATGGCGTATGGCTTTTTAGGTCTTGCTGTTTGTTTTGAATTTCTTTCCCTTCGTATATAATACTTTTCTTCTAAGTTAAGTCGCAGTGCATGACTACATTGTACGCAGCTGCAGAAGAGTCCTATCTAGTTGACTAACAAACAGCAAATGATCAACTTCGCTTGAAATTGATTTCAGAAATACTGACTGAAATCAATACCGAATGCCCGGGGAAATCTATTGCTGCTTAAACCAACAGAGCACGCAAAATATGTCGAGTCACTTACATGCGGATGTGGACTAAGCAGTGCTTGAAAACCACGGTGAAAATAATGATTATAAGTACATCAAATTTCTCTGACATTTCATTGGTTTATCTACAAATTACGAGAGCTGGGAATTTATGTTTTTGGCGGCCTGTACAAGGCTTCTGAATTAGGTTCGTTTCCGAGATTTAGGAAAATCTTCTCATTGATTTCCGCGACAACGGCGACATTAGACATTTAGACTAGCTATGTCACTAGTGACTGGTCAAACATCGAGCTTGGATGTTTGTATCAAGCATTTTGTGCTATGCAACTGATGGTGACGTTAAACTGCTTGTATTGTGCTATTGATGGTATCGATAAACTGCTTGTAGTGCGTTACAGTGGTAGCGTTAAACTGCTGGCAATATTCAGCTGCTTGTAATGAGTAACTACACTTCTGCAACTGTTCCTAGTGAGTAGACTACTCTATTGTGCAACTGCCAGCAGTCTTACGTATTTTCCTGGTATCGCTTTTTGCTATTTTCTCTTCCTTCCTTTCTGGATCCACCACCGCGTGTGTTATCCCGCCTTCATTTGATCGGAGAATCTTTTTTTTTCTGCTTTATTTCCTCTCTTATTTTCAAGGTAAGACTTGCCGAGGGCCAGCGAGCGCGCGCCACGTTGCCACGTCTCGCTCGGGGGCATTAATTGCGCCTGTGCCAATGGTCTGACTTTGAAACTAAATTTCCTTTTATTTAAATCAAATCATTGAAAACGTAACTTAACTTGACAAAATTAGTAAAATTAAGACACGCAAAAGAATATCTTTTTCTATGGTTTCATGCGAATGGCAACAATAAGACGATGTGGATGCTTACTGATCATGTTCTGCCTAGAAGATTTGACAAGTTTTTATGCTAGTACGTGCGTGTTTACTGATGATGGTTGGGTTGGTTGGCTGCTTGTAGGTTGATTGGTAGGAGGGAGGGAGCGAGTGCGTTTGTTTGCTGCGGTCACCTAGGAAACATTTGTTCATGCTCATGATGACTTTCCAAATAACAATGTTTTCATCCAAATATTTTGCCATATCTTATTATATTACTGTAATTATTGATATACTTGCCATCATGTAGAGGAAATTATTATTCTTGATACTAAAATTGGCAAAGTTTTGTTCGTAATTACTGACAATTGTTTGACGTGAAGATTTTTTACTAATCGCGCTATTTCTATTAAAAATTTGCCACAGTTAATCACAAAATCATAATTTTTGGGCGGGAATTTTCATCGATCTTGAAGGAATTATTGTGGCTTGAAAAAATTACCCAAAAAGGTAGCAATTTGAATTTAAGTTTGGCCTTTCGATTAAACTAACCGTAAAAACACGGTGTGTCCAATGAATATTTACGTTCAAGTCAGTATCAGTTTCCTGTCAGCATTGTGTATCCTAGCCATGACTAGATCTATGTTTTTGGCGCATTTTCTCATTTATGAAAAAAGTCGCTATTGTGCTCGTCATGTCCATCCGTATGTCCGTCCGTCCGTCTGTCTGTCTGTCTGTCTGTCTGTCTGTCTGTGACTCAACGTTGCCGAGTATCCATGATAATCGGCAACGAGAAAATGCGCTCTGTCGCTCACTGCAGTGACTGAGTTATATTTTTCTGATCACGCAATGAATACCGCACTAGAGGTTGTGAATCAAGAGCAGTCAGCTGTACAAATCTTGATTGATTTCTACAAAAATCAATTTGATTAGTGTACAGTAAATCTGTTGCTGTATTTTTTTTGAGGCACATTGAATTTCGAGGCATCACAGTTTTGGAATTCAACGTTTCAAAATATGAGTTTGATAGCATTGTTGACTTGTTGGAAATTGAGAAATAAATTGCGACCGATTGCAATATCGTTTGGAGGCTTAACAAAAATAATTATGGGTTGTAATTATTTCTCCTCATTTGAGAAGAAATATCGTAATCTGCCAGGTTCTTCATAATGGAAAATTAACCAGGAAACCAAATCAGAATGAAAGATGATGCTATGAGATAAGCTTGCAGAAGCTAACTGATCTGACCAGAATGAACCGTTCAATTGATACTCCAAGAACGCAACGAATTGTTGTTCTTGCTTTGACTAAGCCTGTAAATGACCCTTAGCTTGTAGTTGTTGTTCACTACATAACGAACAGCTTGCCAAACAAATTACTCGACCACCAAATGTCCTTTGCTCTTTTTCCGTGAAAGTAGGTCTTCAGTGTTCCATTTTAGAGCAACGCTGCTTCCGATGCAACTTTTTATGCTGCCACAGGGATTCCCATCATAATTGCCCACACCAGAAATGTTTTTTCGACAAAACACTTTCAATTTTTTTTTCCTAACACTAAATATTTTCTCATTGGATTCAAGATACTCCATTTTGCCTACCCAATCAAGATCCTTGGTAACGACCTGATTTTACTGTAGATTTCGTATGAATATAAATACAAGACACCTTGAATGAACTGTTTGAAGAATGTGGTGCTCCGAATTTCCGTCTGACAAACCGCAAGTCTTGACGCTGATGGTTTGCCAATTTGCTGCCCGACAAATAGGTGTGCGTACTGTCGCTATGTACATTGAAAGATTACAAGAATAGTCACCAGATTTGTAGACCTTGGCTATATAAATATTGGTGTACGGAGACATGCTGAATTATGCATTTATAGTCTTTATGGGCTTGAACTTGAATTAAGAACGAACGTTATTACTGAGAATTTCTCGGTTCAGAGCCACAAAAGCATTAGGCATGCATAGGCGCTTCCTTCGCAAGAAAATAAATACAGTCATTAATGGAACGAGCTACCAGGAATTTTTTTCATTTGCGGTGATGAATTTATTTCAGACTTCATGCGTGACAGGCTGGCGCGCCTCAATTTTTTTTCTACAGATGATTCAGCGAATCCTAGATGACGTTAAGCGCAAATATTATCGCTTCAAGAGATCTGTTCGATGCACAAGCAAACGGTCGTAATAGTCGAAAACCCATTATGATGGAAATAACCATTTTTATGAATAATTAAAGAATTTTGTTTCCTGACAGCTCATCACTTTACATTCATGGAACTACCGCGAATGTCCCTTAGGAGTAACGTTGGCCTAAAGTTAAAAAAAGTTCTGTTTACTGCATGTGGTATGCACAAACCAGTGATGCATGAACTAAGTCGAGACTAAATCATCACATGATCGCGGATGCAGCACATCAAAACTTTCTCTAACTTTAAGTCAATATTGCACTCAAGATCCAATTTTACCCGAGCTAGTTAGAAGAAAACGTTTTTTTCCACCTCTGACTATAACCGAAAAATCAATTATGATATTTCTTCGTATGCTAATGTGATTTATTATTAAATAATTGCTGGTGTAAGTAACGGTCTCATACGCTCATCCATGTACCGAACTCTTGGATGCGCAGTCTTAATGTTAAGCGATGGCCGTGAATTAAGTTTACTCGTTATTTCTTGATAGGTATTGTTTAGGTTGTTGCTCTGCAATCTGGCAGGATCGTAGCAGAATTTGTGATTTATTATTGCGGGCTCCATGCACAGTTGCGGCTGTGCAATGTTTTCGGCTCGCAGTTGAGATGATGCTGTGCAATTTTGCGCACTGGCAGCAGAGTTGATGTTGTGCATTTTTATAGCTCTAAATTATTTAAAAAATAATTTTTCACTATTAGTGCAAGAGAACATAGCATAGTATATTCACAGATCAACACTATCGGTTATGTCTGTTGACTTGATTTACGAAGCGACCTTGCAGAGCGTGTTCAGAGAGCAGGCCTAATGAGTTCGTAAAGTGATGGCCTGCAGAGCGACACAGCAGAGAATATTTCTGCAGTTGATCCAATGACCCCATCATTAAGCAGGCCTGCAGAGAAACTCCACAGAGTGGTGAACAGAGCTGGTTTGCAGATAAGCTCTGTAGATTGAGTACAGATCACGTCCAGAGTAGTTCTGTTAATTAGATAGGACGAACATCATCAGGCCTGCAGAGCAGCTCTATTGGTCAAACCTGCAGAGTAGTACTACTGGTCAAGCCTGCAGAGTAGTACTGTTGGTCAAGCCTGCAGAGTAGTACTGTTGGTCAAGCCTGCAGAGTAGTACTGCTGGTCAAGCCTGCAGAGCATGTCTGTTGACAAGGTCTTACAATTGCTGCGCATGTCTGCAGATTGGTTCTGCAAAATAGGCCTGCAGAAAGGGTCTGTAGACTAAGTACGTAGACTAGATTTGCAAAAAAGGTCTGCACATTAGTCTTGCAGATCAAGTTTGCGAAGAAGGTCTGTACACCAAGTCTGCAGAGCAGACTTACAGAGCAGGTCTACAGAACTTGTCTGCTCAGCATTTCTGCAAATTAGGTCTGCAGAGCAGGTCTGCACATCAGGTCTGCACATCAGGTCTGCACATCAGGTCTGCACATCAGGTCTGCACATCAGGTCTGCAGAGCTGGTCTGCAAATCAGGTCTGCAGAGCAGGTCTGCACATCAGATCTGCACATCAGGTCTGCAGAAGTCTGCACATCAGGTCTGCAGAATTCTGCACATCAGGTCTGCACATCAGGCCTGCACATCAGGTCTGCACATCAGGTCTGCACATCAGGGTCCTGTCTCTTATACACATCTAGATGTGTATAAGAGACAGCATGTCTGCAGATTGGTTCTGTAAAATAGGCCTGCAGAATGGGTCTGTAGACTAAGTATGTAGACTAGATTTGCAAAAAAGGTCTGCACATTAGTCTTGCAGATCAAGTTTGCGAAGAAGCGCTGTACACCAGGTCTGCAGAGCAGACTTACAACAGGTCTGCACATCAGGTCTGCACATCAGGTCTGCACATCAGGTCTGCAGAGCAGGTCTGCAGAGGTCTGCACATCAGGTCCGCAAGTCACTCAGCGGTGTGGGGTAGGAACAGCCCCTGCGCTCACCAGACGCGCCAGTTTTTACGGCCGCGCCGCCGCAGCGCGCGTCGCTGAGGAGACCAATGAGCCAATGGACGCCCTCCTAGTTCTCCTGCCTCATATTCCTACTACTAATTCTTATCAGTACTTTGTTGAAGTATTGAATTGTAATGGAAGATTTAAATAACAAATCATAAATAATTGAATTTGTTACTCTTGGTTGAAGAGCCTTCTATAGTGTCCATTAAGCGGTTGTGAATTAACAAAATTTCCTCAATGTTTCTGTATCTTGAGCACGTTTAACAAGAGACGAGCAGCTCGTCGAGTGTGCGATTGAAAAGGCCCAATAAATGGCTTTGTGTCGCTGCTCGGCAATCGCAGGTGCGTACAGGTGGACGGCGGGAATCCGAATCATTATTAACAAAGTTTCGTACGAGTATGAGAATGTTTCGTCCAGATAGCCGTCTTGCAAAAACCGCATCAATGCTGCAGTACATTAGAGCTCGATTTGCCGCGCGCCTAAGATGTGAGCAGCGGTGGCAGGCATGTGGCCATCTCGAGCCCTAGGTACGTAGATGAAGGCAGGTGAGCGCGGACCAGCAAACCCTCCCCTTCCCTCTTGCCCCCAACCAGCCCCGCCCAGCCATGTTCAGCCAACCGTCCCCGCCAAGACGAATAACTCCCTACCTGGTCAGGACTAGTCGGTCGGTCGGTCCTACCTGGCGAGAAGCGCCTCCCCTCTCCCCCGCTCCCCGACCTGTGGAGCGTCTTTTAGACCAGCGCCGCATCCTGGCTCAAGACAGTCCCATTCCCTCAGGCAACGCGATCGCCAGTGACCCTAAGGCGCTCCCAACGTTTCTTCAAGCAAAACGTTAGCTCAGGTTCCCTACATCGCCCACTTGCTCAATTTCAGTGCCATCTGTGATGTCTTACTACGAGAAACGTCTTTAGCTGAGTGCAAGTGACCTGCCGTGTGCGAGAAGTGAAGTAAAGTGCGTGTTGGTTGTTGCGCGAGTCGACCTACACACTACTTAACTCCCTGCGCGCCTACTGCTCTTTTTAATGCAGATTATCTTACGCCTGTGGAGGATGTTTGTGTAATCCATAGCTTGCCGTGAGTAAATAACTTTTGAATAGGTTGTTCATGAACATTAGTTGTGTAGTTTTTGGATATGAACAATTTTATGTGATAATTTTCGGCAACTGAACATAGCACAATTCAACGCTTCAAAGTGTAATCAGTGAAGAAATAATTGCTACTGGTTTATTTTTTGAACATATTTTAGAATCGCATGGTGAACATCAAGTGAATTTTTTAGAGGGAATTAAAAAGAAACTACCGTCACTATGCCTGGTGAAGTGTCCCCTCAGAGCGGCGACAGCAGCAGCCCTGCTGCATCCCTCGCGCAGCAGGCCGTCGTGTTGGCCATTCGTCGGCAACAGCAATTTTTGCTGGAGCGTCAGCACTACGAGCAGCAGGAGCTGCAGCACCAGAGCGAACTGCAGCAGCACCTACAGTTGCAGCAAAAGGAACAACTGGACAACGCTCTGGAAGAACAGGAGCATCAGCGACAGCAGCAGCAGCAGCATCGCGGGCTGAGGCTTCACCTGCGTGAAAGTCTCGATGACGACTCCCCGCCAGCGCTCTCGTCACCATCGTCGTCCTTGCCGCCCCTGCCTCTACCACCTTTATCATCGCAGTCGTCTTCAACGTCGCCTTCGTCGGTGGCTGTTATCACTCCACCAACGTCTGGAGTCATCCTCGCGACCACGTCTGCCCTGGGTGAGCCTGTGTTCACCGTCATCCACGACTCGCCTATGATCACAAATGACGTGGATGACACCTCGCTAGATGACGTCACGGACGATGTCGTCGACCCTAACGGCGATGATGACGAGGTGAGGAAACCACGCATACTTTCCTTAGATTAAAAGAATTCAATTACATTAATTCGGTCTTCTAACACGATATCTAAATAATTTTCATGTGTCTGAGATCCAGCGAGTCTACCTATATATATGTAACGTAAAGCAGAGCGACCACACGTAGTATGGTAAACCTAAAGTTAATTTGTTGTATATTCAGGCACGTTCGGCACTGTGTGTTGCATTCACTATAGAAGAGACTGCAGAAATGTTGCAAAGCTAATGGGAAGACGGACAACATCATCATAAGACGTTTTTTGTGCTTATCTGTTCCCGCTTAAGTCCGTAAAAATGGAATTCGAATAATTATAAAATTCTCAACAATGAGGAAAATCTCCCGATTTTAATATTTTATTCATGCGTTTCACATCATGCTAAACCAGAAGCCCTCATTTATACGTACAATAATTAACCATTAGTTAAACCATAATCACTTGGTAATATTTTCCATTGAGAACCGGTGTCTGTAGCGAAGCTTGCTGACCACCATTGCCTCCGAAAGCGCGCCCAAAAATGTCAACTGGGTTTGTGGACACGACAGGCGTACGCCGCAGAGCGCAGCAGACTCCAGCTAAAGTGACCTTGAGGCTCGTGACTTTGCTGAACTGATCGTGGCAAAAAATGAAGATTTAATTACTCGCCAAACGTGATCGAAAATAAACACGTGAGAGCGCAAAACCACAAGATGAAATGCAACATTCAGGTTTGTATTCGAGGTAAATACATGAATTATAGTTGCAGCATTAATTGAACCGACAGCTTTTATTGTATCTATCATGATTTTCCAAACTCATCCTCCTCCTGATGAGCAGTCACATGGCACATGATTACCATATAGGAGCCTTGGTATACGTAACTTAATAAACCTGCATTAAATAAACGTATACAGGAGCCTTGATATAACTTGTCGCTTGCCCACCGCGCAAGTAACCCGTCGAGGGTCCTGTAGAAATTTTTCAATGACCGGAAATATATCAATATTCATTCGGTATATGAATTATTGGTAGCAAAATTAAAATGATTTAATTTAATTTCTTAATCATAAAAAGAATTACCACATTAGTTTCTTCAGGAAATATTGATTCTGCATTAGATATCTGCTCATGCACATTGATGACGCAAGATATTCTTGTATATTTATATCCTCATCGTGTTTAAACAAGATTCTGCTTACAATTAATTACTGTGAACGTTTTAACTCTCTGACGTCTCTGTGGTGGACGGAGCGTTCGTTTTGTCCGTTCCCTTTAAAACAAATTAACGCGGTCACCTGAAACCAGGATTTTCAGGTCCTTCAGGTATTAGTGTCATTTCTGCATTGTTATCCTCAGCTCTCGGGCTGAGCTGCGTGGCTTGAGTTCTCATGGTAAATTACCGGGCGCTCACAGGTCCTTTCGTGTTCAAGTGGAGTATCCTCACTTTATGAAGAAGTCAGCCAATTTTTTACTGAAAAATTAAATTTAATATTTGAGGTTATAATATAGACTCAAATCTTATTTGACTTAAAGTAGCGTGACATGCACTCACGTTCGGTTGTGAATCCATAGAGCCTAATTAATGGCCTCTTCATTAAATGTAGAGTCTGAAACTGATGCCTCGAGAACTTAATCTTTTATCAGCCTGATTTGGACGCCATTGTTAACTTTGATTATAACGCGAAAATGAAACTGTTTGAAATGTTTGTTAGCGAAGGGAAAGTGTACACATATACATATCGTATATGTATATATGCCGAATGTGCCAAATGCTATTGATGAAAGATTAATTATAATTTTTGATAATTCTATCGAAATCATGTCATACATTTTTGTTAGCAGCTAAAAAACGATTGAGATTCTTTTCTTTTGTTTCGTTATGTGGAAAGGCAGCCACAACATTTCTTGCTGCTTCTCTTTATTGTCCGTGACCGATTTGATTATCCGTGTTAAAAAGTGAAGTCAATCCATTTATGGTAAAATATTTGACTATTCAGATGAAACTTATTGGGGTTTCACTGTCGAATTTGTGTTTTTTTTTTATATTTATGGTGCCCATGATCACATGGTATAAAATTTGTACATTTGAAAGTGTTGGTAACAAAACACTTCCATAAGCAGAAATTATTTTATTTTGTTGCTTCCAAGAGCAAGAATTATTTGGTTTTGTTGCAAGTGAGACATTCAATTCCATTCGATGTTTAAGAAACCGAGTATAGCTAAGAGGGACGAAGGCGTCTTGAAACAACTCGGCTGTAGGAGTGAAGGACCGTTGAAAAACTATTCAAAAACGGTGCTTTCTTTACTCAAACTTGAGAGGCTATTGAGGTGTTTGACTGGATGCCCAATAAATAGGTAAGCCGGCTGCCCATTTTAAGTTGTAGAAGCGTTAGGCCGGCGAGCGGGCGTGTGCCGATGTTAACCTCAGGTGTGACCAAGTAATGCCGGAATAGTTATTACTGTGAGCTTAACTTTTTACTATTGAAATTCTCTAAATTATCCTATTTATTTCCTTGAAACCTATGACCAATCGAACGTAATGAAATCGTTGCTATTGAATAGCAATTTGCTCGTGATATATGAGCAGGTTTTAGGTGTAGATGTATTTGTGTCTGATGCATGCAGTGCTACTGAAGGCCGCTGTATCCGAGCGGCCGTTGGCTGGGCCACGCGGGCCCGTAAGCGAAATCAAGCTCATTGGCGGCTCTTAAACTGAGACCGCGGCCCTGATATAAGCTCCGTAGCTGCGGGACACGCGTTTGAATGAACCTCTGGAAACGGGTCCTCATTGAGAAGTTGTTTAGCTAAGGGCAAGGCTGGGATAAGGACCACCAACCTTCCTGTACCGCAATCCTCCTCCGGTGTCCTCGTTTTATTTGCCACCGATTTATTTTGGGTTAGGCTTCCATTGCATTATTTGGACGGCGGCAAGGAAACTTTTGTTAAGTCGCGGCTGTTGAGTATCTTCGGGGTCATCATTTATTACAAAGAAGATGGGGATGCGATTTCTTTTCACTACTTCTGCAAGTTACACTTCAAACTGAGTGTTAAGTGTAGAAAGAATTGTAATCTTCTGAGGCACCAGCCAAGCTGTTGCCGCGGCAGCTCCCATATTAAGGTCTGAGCACTCTAAATTTGTTTGCAAACTAAATTTATTGGCTATTTTCCTCCATCTAGGAGTTGCATGTCGCGGTTCTGAATGACCACACAACTATTTTCAATGAGGTGAACTGAAGAGATAAAAAACTGAACTGAAAAGAGATAAACCATGGTTTGTGTGAACTGAAAATAAACATGGTGAACTGAAAAGAGCTAAACTCACCGACTTGGCTGTAGTAATATCAACAAGATTTTAAGTTGACCGCCTTAATGCATTGATCGACGATATTTTTCTTATTGTAACAATAACCTTTACCGGCGTTTGATAAATCGATACGAGATTCAGAGCATCAAAAAATTTCTCTGTATTTTTGCCGCTTCAAAAGCTCGGGATTTGGAGTGCAAAGGAATGAATCTTCGCACCCTCTGTGATGCTTGGACTGCTTTTTCAAAGTCAACTTACTATATAGTGCCGAGTGTCTGCCATGTAGTTTAAATATTTAACGCTTCAGAGTGAATGCTGAGTGCAGCTTCTATAGGGACACATTGCTGTTACGTTTGCGCCGCTTCTGCGCTAAAGAAAATCGTGCAGGCCTTCACTAACTTAGCATAACTGTTCCGCTTGTAAAGATTCCACATTGCGGCTTTACAAGGGCTTAAGAAGGATGACAGGCTTGGCCTAAGAGAAATCGCCGTCCGCGCCAACCTTGCACGCAATGTTTGCTAGAAAAACATCACGTGAGTTACGAGACGTGCTGGGTCAACGTGCCCTGATTAATTGTGCTCCTCCCTGTAACGTGGGCGCAATATTTTCAGGTACAAGTGGTCCTACTGATTAATTGTGCTCCTCCCTGAGGCTTGCGTGCAATATTTTCAGGTACAAGTGGTCCTACTGATTAATAATTATTGTGCTCCTCCCAAAAGCTTGCGTGCAATATTTGCTGGTACAAGTGGTGTTACTTATTAATTGTGCTCCTCCCTGAAGCTTGCGTGCAATATTTGCTGGTACAAGTGGTGTTACTGATTAATAATCATTGTATGCCCCTCTCTGAAACGTGATGCACTATTTTCAGGTGCAAGAGGTCTTACCGGCAAATTGATTTATTCGAAGCGAGGCACGAGAATGATTTTCGTTTGCGGCCATTGGCACAATTGTAATTATTGCTCAGATTTGCGTTCAGTACAAGCATTGATCATTCCCAAATGCTCCTAGTCACCCGTGACTAGGATTTTATAGTTGTAATTTTTTCAACCACTAATTCGCGTTCTAATTGCTAGTCAACTTCATCATATAACTATTTATCGGTTTGAGAAGTATTGCTATATGATCATACCTATTATATATTTATTTTGGTAGTTAGTATGCGTTTGAAGCCTGCTACCGTAAATACAACGAGTTCAGTTCAGCGCCTATTGACAATACCTATCGTGTCGGGGTGATACCTGTAATAGATTTTTATCGTGCATGTCGGGTGCAACATAATTTAAAATTGGTTTGTAAGGATTTACCTTCACAGACTAAAAATTGTTTTCTTCCATGTTTTGAAACGAATAAAATGAGAGTTCTGTGTTTTTTTTAGACTTTGAAAATTTTGTTTTAAAGGGCCATTCTATAATCAGAAATCTCTAGTTGCATCATTATTAAGGTGATTGTAAAATTACCACCATCACCAATCTCGTGTAACGCCAGGCTAAACTGCTAGTCCTATATAAATATAAATATCTTAAAATTGGAATTGGTTCATAGGAATATAACTGTGCTGTTCATCGCCCGTGAGTGTTTCACTTCATTATCCCATCTTTTTATAAGTCGGTTTATCGGTTCCCTGGATGCTCTGAGGTGAATATTCATAATGCGCTTATAATTTTGGATACACGAACGTTGTGTATAGGATTCGTATGAAGATTATAGATGTGTATAGATAGATTCATCTGAAGTGACCTCGTCGCATTCAGAGTGTCTTCATTGCCGCTCTGCAATATTGAACGAATATCAATAAGGCTTTGGCTATTTGTGAGCTATCCCAAAAATTCAACGTATGAGTGTATATCATAACTCGGTCCTTTCCAAATGCTAACAAGTCGTTACTTGCATCCAAAAGGCTGACTTAATTCTTTATGCAGGTATAGCTAATGACATCTTTATTTTACTCACACATGCTCTGTTGTGCGTGCCGAAGCTCTTTATGGATCGGCAACATTAAGAGTATGCAGCGGATATACAAGTGCAGGAGCCTCAACATAAATATGATCACAGTTTGTACCCACTTGAGTGCGCTGCCTTCGATGTGACCACACCAGCAAGTTCAAGGATTGCTTCTCATCGTTTATTTTGCTCATTGTAAAATAAACGACTGGAACGTTTTGAAAGTTTGACCGATCGATACTGGAGAACTAACAAGTTTTTGCGCCGTTGAAAATGAAGCCTACATGAATATTTTTGACGATATTTGAATTGATTTAAATGCACGTTCTTAAAAAAAGAAACTTGGCAAAAAACACAAACAAGTGAAAATATAATGCTCAAGTGCGTGTCTGTATTTTAAAATAATTTGTCCGTTTGGCATATTTTTATGTGAGCCGGCCTTGCCAAATACATGACCTCGTGTTTATGTGTACAGAGTCCAAGTATTTTCCGCTGCGAAGAAAATATGATTGAATATTCAGCAAGCTAAAAAGAAATAATTACTTCGCTTCTATTGCATTATGTGCTTACTGAATTTGAAGGGCGAATATTAATGTTCGTCCGACAGAGTTGTATTGAAACTATACTGCGAAATGTCGGGAGAAACGTCGCCGAATTTTAACTTGCTTTGGACGTCTTTACGCTCAGCCAGAAGCTGCCAGTATACGCGGCTTGCTATTAACCACAGCCTAGTAGCTTTGCACCTAAGTTACGGCCCGAGATTTGAATATCTTTTGTTGTGTAACCACTATTCAGATGCGCGATGTCTTCGTTACTCGCTCAACTCTCATGCAAAACAATATCCAGCCATGTTCGAATATGCAGAAGCACAGTCGAAATATACATGACTGGTCATCATTAAGTATTCACTGAATTTCAGTACCTGTAGTTCAAAATTTACTCAATGATCTTCTTTGCTGAGTGCATATGAAAGCTTCTTCGGGGGCTGCAAAGACGTTTGAATTAGATTTTAGGTTGGGAACTGCTGGTAATCGCGGTAAATGGCTTGCAATGCCTTATGTTGACACGAAAGATGAAATGCAACTTTTAGATGATTAATTTTCAAGGCTCGATATACGAGGCTCGAACCTCTGTTGACTTTGTCTTCAGTTATAAGATAAGAATTTCTTTATTTTTTATTTATTGATTAGACTTAGGGTAACAGTGAAACTGTTTGGCTGTTGAAGAGCAATCAAGACGATTATATGTGTTCCTATAACAGTCTCAATTATATAAGTTAACATTTTTTTACCGTTGAAATATCAGGCAAAAAGCGAAGATATTCGCATGAAAGTTTATGGAATAATTCATTTTTGCTAGTATCCGATACAATCAAAATTGTGCTGCATTCCGTCGATATGACTGCACAGATTGTCTGAAAATTCATTCGGGGATATATTTCAACTGATACTGAAACGTTGAATTTACGCTGGACCAGAAGCTTATTGATGAGTGCAGCAGTGCTTTAAGTTTCGCTTAAGGCTGGTCAAAAAATCCCATCGTGGTCTTAACACTTATCGGTTAGATAATCTGATTCAGGGTGTATGTCGCTGTAAAAAATCCTCGAAATATACACAACATGAAGAAATAACGTGGACTGTTTGAATTATATTTTAATTTTTTTATTTTCAGAGTCTGTCTGAGATGTGTTTTAATTATTTATTTACATCATTTATCTTGCCTTGTTTTAGATACACTTCAAACCACTTAGATTGAATTATTCAAGTGAAAAAATGGGTTAATTTACTGTCTCTGTGGAATTTATTCAACAAAATAGTTTTAATTTTTATGCTTAAAAGATGAGAAACAAACGGAAGCTATATTGTGGCTAAATGTTCATGCCCACCGATTTAGTGCTTCAGAAGTTATGCATCATGTTTTCCCATTTTAACTCCGTTTATAATCCCAATATTAAATTTTGAAAATGTATCCTGTAAGGCTGTAAGCTATCTATCCTGTTCTCCTATTTTAATTCCGTTTATAATCCCAATATTAAATTTTGAAATTCAAACAAAAGGCGTCGCTCCCCAGTAATAACAAGAAAATATTTCATAATTTAATCAAGACTTCTAACTGACGTGTACTTACTCGACCTACTACGCCGTCTTCCGATTTTACGATCTCGCCTTTGTGTCACTTGTTCTAAAAAAAACTGGTTCTTCTGGGTTGGAAATAGGGCTGAACTTTATGTTATGGATTTTGTACGCCCGTTCGTACCATATAATTATTATAATGTGTAATTATTACTGAGATAATAATAATTGTATATTCCCATCATTTCAACAATAAAATATGATATAATGTATATAATAATAAATTATATAAGTATAACAATATAACAATTTTTAGTTCAGTACAATTATAAGTACAATAATTCTTGTTGAAAATAATGAAGAATACTTTTTTAAGTTGCTTAATTAACCTAATGAACTCATCGATACAGTTTCATTTTTATGTCGTCCTTGTGCTTCTAGTTTCTCCTGTTATTATAATCATGATCATTCGTCATCAAAGAATTTTCTAAGAAAATCTCTTGATAGGAAGCGTAATTTCACATTTTCGTTAAATTTTCATCCACAAGCTTGGAAAAATATGTATTCAAAAACGGCCGCAGCAGAAAAAGTTTGCTCTCTTCTCAATCTGATTCTTGTTCAAAACTGTTTCAAAAACATGGGGAAAACCGGACACTCTCTATGATGCGTGGAACAGACAAGTTCTTTTACCTCTTCTAAAGACGATGCGAAGAAGATGCCCACACATCCGTGCAAATCGGGTTCACTTCCTGAGTAACTCTGGCCTTATCAGCAGTCAGGCAGCTTTTCTGTTCGATGGCCTTTTTTATGAAGCGATCGTCTTAGACGAGTGGCATGATGCTGCCTCATCCCAGCGCTGCCGACAAAGACCAGCCACAAATCTTATCAAAAACACCAGTTTAATGACATCGCCAGGCGTTCGAAATAAGATCGACTTGGAAGAGCGCCTGCCACATGTTCGCAGATCTCTTCTGATCTTGAAAAAGCTAGTTTTTCATTGAAGATCATTATTTTTTAACGCCCAATTCCAGGTAGAATTCCCAAATTCTGGAAGTAGTAAACTTTTGGTCACTCGGCAAGATCGTAGCCAGCCGATGACTGGGATCACTCTCTACTTAGCGTTGAGGTTTCCCTTATTTCAGAGATTTATTGAAAACGGACTCGGGTCATTTTTTTCACGGGAAAATTTTTAACGAAAGGATGCAGATGTCAGTTTGTATTGAATTTTTTTATGCTTGACCCTTTATGGTGAAAATGCATTAATCGAAACTTTTATGGAGCTCTCCATGCATCACTGATGAAAAGTTTGACTGTGAAAAATATAACTCCGTAGGTGCGCCACCTCTTTAGCCATCGGCTCTTCCACGCGATGGCAGTTATTTTTCTTAAGTGAACTTCAGAGTTTGCCAGAATATATAGTAGCTATTGAAGGGTAGACTTGCTATGATGCAGGAAGAATGGAGCGTTTAATAATCAGAATTAATTTTTAATCGCTCGAGTAGCAATTAGGTATTATTAGAATAGCTATATTTATTATAATTAAGAATAGCTATAATATTTAATTTAATTTTAGCTATATAATATTTATTATATTAAGTATTATTAGAATAGCTATTTTTTTATTTTTTCTTGGCGCACCCTGATAACATAGATGCCGTATGGGCGCTGGCTCGCATGAGAGCGGATGTGGCCCCCGCCACCTCGCCGGTCTATAATGCATGAGGTGCGCTTCCCATGAGCTGCAGATAAGCGCGATCTTGGACTCCTCTCGCCGCCGCTTCTTTGTTCGTCCAAACTCCCGCCGAGCTCATTTACCTCCTAAATTTCCTGCCAACCGAAGATGCATGGCACATGCTTTTTCAACCTCAGGGCAGTGGATATCCGGAAGCACATTCGAACTTGGAGCAGCTACTCGTTCATTATGCTAATTATCGTGGAGCAAATTGTCTGCTGCGAGACGATGCATCGCACGTACTTCTGCATCCTCCGGGCATGGGATAACCGGAAGCGTATTTGAACTTCAGGCTGCGGCTGATTACTGGAGGAAGAAAGAAGATGGTGCATATCTCAAGAAATTATGAGTGACTGCAGTAAACTCTTCTTATTTCACATAAAATATATGCGAAATACTATGTACGCTATGTGCGAATTTTTCGCAGAGAGCATTTTTGAACAAGGAGAGCTTATTCGTAATTTTTAAACACGGTTGAACACAAATATTTTGAAAACTTCCATGGCTTTAACTGAATCTTCTTGGGAACAAGTAAATGGTTGCTTGTGAAAATAGGAGCCTTAATTGTATATTTGGCACGCCTTTGTCTTCGCACTGAGAATTTATATTCCTGATGTGGAGAAGAAAACATGTGTCATCTTTATTCATGTTTATATATTTTTTTTTAAATACCACGATTTGCTGAATGAATTTTATATCGAGTGTGATTAATTGTATCACTAAATTATATTGACTTTTCTCTGTTGCTTTAGTGCGTTTAATTTGTGGTTCAATTACGTTTGAATATTTCGGCTAAAAAATTATTGGACAGCCTTTTGTGACGTCTCGTTCTCAGCAAAACGAATATTCCCTTTTCGTTAATTAACAGTGATCTTATCAGCAGATAAGTTCCAACCCAAGACTGAGTCTTAGTTCTCTAGTGCAGTAAAATAACCTAACTGGCTGAACAACTGTACTTTATTGGCTCCACAACTGTACTTTATTGGCTCCACAACTGTACTTTATTGGCTCCACAACTGAACTTTATTGGCTCCACATTGTAAGCTTCTTCAGGGCAGTAGCTCGTGCATGAAATTTTCGGGATCTTTTATTTTCGAACTCGATTTTCTATGTAATTTAAGTTTCTTTAAAGTGACTTGCTTATTTGTTTCCAAATTTTCTAATTGTTCAATTATTCTTCGTTGTTCTCCTGTAGTTTCAGGCGACTCGAATGACGAATGACTACTTAGGTGAAAATAATTATGGAATGGCAGAAACTATAAGCTGGCTGATGGGGATTCTGGGTTGAAGCTACTGCTCAAAATCTGCATGTCTTCACGAATATGAAAGCCATTCTACGTAATTTAAAGGTCTTTTTGCGCTAATGGCGTAAAAGGCTTATGTCGCGCTTTTCCTTTCATATTAGGTGACTCCAAATAATGTAATAAGACCATAGTGGTAATAGAATTTGTAATAATTTTAGCGACTACTATTGAGATAGCGACTTGATGATTTCAGGGTAGTACAATGCATTCAATTGAAAATCCTTAACAGAAGAACTTTTCGCCACAGCACTATTTTGAAGTTCAATATTTGAGTCTTTCAGTATAGCCGTTCATATATAATTGATATATGTATTTTTTTATGAAGAAAGTCGCAGTCAAACGCTTCGTCCCTCGACCACCAGGCTCTAATGTTAATGACCAAAGTTTAGATAAAAAGATTACATCCTTGGACGTTGCAGGTGTATTTTGCCTTGCAATTCTTGAAACTGAAAGGAGGGCGCATCAAAGTAAAATATTTAACTTAACTTCAAGCAAATGTTACAAGCTTTTTAAGTTAGCAAATTGCAGTATTCGATGCACTAAACTCGGGTTGCAATTTTTTTTACTATACTTCACTTGCTGTCTGAACCTAATTTTAATAAACTATTCTCGACAGTCTCTTGCCGCAGAGTTGCAGTCATTTCTCTTTTGTTTAATATTTATAGAAAAATCCGTTGTTGTACCATTCAATATCTGAAATTCTTTAGTCAGTTTTTGATAGTTTACACGAGTCTTGCGATTAGCGTATGAGTGTTATAATCGGAATATTTTCTTACTATACATCATGTATCGTGGGATTTAGAATATTTGTTAATAAAGCCTAATGAACTTGCCTAACATTTATTGTTGTTTTCATGTTCCACATTAATTGGCATTCTACTAATTCGACATCAATTAATTATCCTTGTAATACCGGATTGAAAATTCTTTTACTTATTTATTTTAAATGCTATGTTGAGTTGATGACACTTGTTTTCGTTGACACTTTCATGTTTTCATTATTAGTTTTAAAGACAGGACAGGAGGCTTTTCGTTCGACGTTCGTGCTGACGTAGTATGAACAGAATTTAATATAAGTTTTGAGCGAGAGCAGCAACCGGCTTCCTTTATCTCAATTAAGGCACTCAGGTGATGTAGGGAAGCTTACACCTTTTCTTCTCGGAGAGTTTCCTGTCTTAGGTCCTAAAACTTCGGACAATTGCTGTAGTTTGTCGGCCCTTTTTACGACTTAATTGAGGATGAAACATGGGACTTACGCGTACAAAGCCGCGATTTACAAGCATGAATATGTATGGTGCAATGCTTCACACGTATACATACACATCTTCATACACATCTTATCGCTGCATCTACAATTTGAGTGTTAAAAAGTGGAACGAAGTCTGCCTTTATGATCTCCAAGAAACTCACATGGCCTTAGAGCACCAAAGTTTGTATAATATTTAGGCATATTTCAATACAGGCTCATTATGTCAATACATTTAAATTTTAAATGTTTTGCAGCCGTTCAGTAGTTACTCTACATCAGCGTTTTCGGTGCGACTGATGACGGTGATGTACGTAGTTCTGAAATTTATAGTAAAAATGAAATTGAATACAAAAACTAATTCGGTTCTAAAGACGTGAATATCAGAAGAGTTTCTCTGCTACAACTGATCAGTGCCTTTGAAATGAGATTTCAACGGCCTTCATCAACGGTTTCGGTCTTTATTTGATTGCATGTACATTTAATCAATATTTGGCGTGTGTTTCGATTCGACTATAAAATCTATTTGAAAACCTAAATAATTACTTTGGCATGACCACGACATTAAAGTCACAATGTGAGGTTTTGATGTGTCCAACATTTTATACCAATTGTGAAACTCATCGTCGCTTAATTGATCGATGAGGATGCTGATTTAAATCGTTAGAAACTATAAGTGTAGTAAATTACATTGATATTAATTGATTTTTAGTAGATTGGAACTTGCTTCAAATGACGAAAACTTTCGGATATGCTTGCATGATATCTAAACTGGATGCAATGCTTACCAAGTCGCTGAGGCGGCAGCTTAGCAGCTGCTTGTATGACTAAGCAACTCGCAACCCGCGTGACTAAGCAGATTGTCAGTCGTGACAATGCTGCCTTAATTATTTCATTTTTCACTTGCTTCTTACTAGCACAGGTAAGGTCATCACATCGTGGAGGTATGCAATATTGCATGGGTTTTTATTTGTTTGTTGCTTGATTGTTCATGAAGTCAAACATTAAATCTGACCAAAAATTTACACAACTGCTGTAGAATGAATTACTCGATCGTGTAATAATATGAAAAACAAGATAGCAGATCTAAAGTCTGTAAAGATAATTGTCAGCAAGTATCAGCACCCATGACACGTAGCAATTTTTGTCAAGTCGCTCACTATAATTAAAAGATTGATCGAATAAATGATGCTTGTAGATTGTGAAGATTTGCACTATCACTGCCTGCGCGTCAACTTCGGAACCGGCGATATATATGCTCTTTTTCCTTTCGAATAAAAATAATTTTCTATAGTTTTGAGACCAAAATTTATGCCTCACCTGCAGAGTACAACATTAATGTTGGATAATCATGTTCAGTATTAATAGCTATTATTAATTTCATTCTCTTGAACCGGCAATGCTTACGGGCGACGGATTTACTACAAATCGAAATGGGTGATGTATATACTGCATTGACTTCAGTTGATTTTATATTTGCTATTTGAGAATTTAAAACTACGAAGATGGAAAAATGGCACTCATTTCGTGCCTAGTTAAACACTTAACAACAGGAGTTATTTCGAAATAGATAAAGCTATTGATCAACATATTGCTCGAAGATGTACCTAGCTAAGTAGGATAAAAAGCAGCGCATGTATAGCAGCAGCCCCAGCACAGGAACAGCAGCAGCGCGTGTATAGCAGCAGCCCCAGCGCAGGAACAGCAGCAGCGCGTGTATAGCAGCAGCCCCAGCGCAGGAACAGCAGCAGCGCGTGTATAGCAGCAGCCCCAGCACAGGAACAGCAGCAGCGCGTGTATAGCAGCAGCCCCAGCGCAGGAACAGCAGCAGCGCGTGTATAGCAGCAGCCCCAGCACAGGAACAGCAGCAGCGCGTGTATAGCAGCAGTCCCAGCACAGGAACAACAACAGCGCGTGTATAGCAGCAGTCCCAGCACAGGAACAACAGCAGCGCGTGTATAGCAGCAGTCCCAGCACAGGAACAACAGCAGCGCGTGTATAGCAGCAGTCCCAGCACAGGAACAACAGCAGCGCGTGTATAGCAGCAGTCCCAGCACAGGAACAACAGCAGCGCGTGTATGGCAGCAGTCCTAGCACAGGAACAACAACAGCAGTCCCAGCACAGGAACAACAGCAGCGCGTGTATAATAGTAGTGTGAGGTGTGGTGACGCTGTGAGGTGTAATGAGGATGTGAGGTCGTGAGAGTAAAATATTGGTTATGAAGAACAACACAATTATAAATAACCAGCATACGCCATTTGTTTCATGTTTTGAGTAGATATTCAACCTCAGCAAACTTTACACGTTTCAGAGGTAAACAGTACAGCGGCTACAATACTTCAATGTAAAAAATCTAAAGTTAGTTGGTCGCTCAAGGTGCACAATGTGCAGGTGCTACTGACAACGCAAGTGTAAAACCAGAACAAAAGCCGCTCAGTTGAAGCGTGTACATCTAAGCGGCTCTCAGTGGTGAGGTAAACCAAGAGAAGCTCAAAGGGTCACTTCAGCTGTATTCCACATATAGCTGCTGAGGTCAGTGCAGGTGTAAAACAACACAGCAGTACAAATAAGAGCAGGAGGGAGGAGCAAAGTTGAGGTGTTGAAGAGGCGGTCCAAAGGGCGGGATTGGCGAGCACGGCCGGCGTAAGGGCGGCTATGCGCGCGGCAGCGGCGGCGGTGATTACAGCAGGTCAAACAGTGGCTTGGTAGCGGCCAACAGCGAAGCTGGTGCGGCAGCGCACTCGCATCCTATTGTCTTGACTCACTGAAACTATAACAACTTGGCTCCCTCATTGAACTTATCTCGTCTCAGGTTACAAGTCACAACTTTGCTTCTTGTTTTGATTGTCTAATGCACGCGAGAGCTTCAGTGAATAGATTATCCATGTTATGTTCGTCGTGTGCAGTGTTTTGGAAAACATTAATAATTAATTGTACTGTTTGATTGTCATTCACGAAGCAGTACTCGTTCATGAAAGGAACGAGTACTGATTAAAATAAGATTTGGTCGTGTGCAACTCATGTGGAAAGGCTCTACTTCACACATATGAACACATATATTATAATACGTTTCAATGTATAATATACAATCCGTTTCATAATACGAGTTCCTACAAACGTGGTCTGTGCTCTTGTCCTTGAAATTTGTATATCGCCCACGTGTGTAGTAGAGCTTTACCGTCTATCTCCAAATTTTCGTTTTGTTGTTTAAATTTAACATTTTCCCATTTTTTCATAGATACCAAATTTGTCTCTCTATAACACATGTAAGATTCGGAAAAACGTGATACATTTTTGTGTGCAATATCGAACAGACTAAATCTTCTTGCAAGCTTTAAAGGCAGATGAATTCTGTGCAATATTTACTGTGCCAATATACAACTTAGTGACGTACTTTAAATTTGAAAATTTTTGTCCGAAGTGCTGGGTTTTCTTCTTTCACGTCGATCGTGTTTAAAGCCTATTTGCGGTTGATTAAATTATTTGGACTGTAATAAGTAAATCTGCCTACTTCGAACTATTTGGTTGAAATGAAATTGTGCATTGGAAGGAAAGCAAGTACCGCTAAGGAAAGAAAGCAAAGGAAAGAACGCAGTTAAAGTACTGAAAATATCCTCTCGTTGTGTTCATGACAGCGACGAACTTCTTGCGCTGAACGTACGTTGGCTTCTGTTCTGGGACAGTGCGAGTTCGCCTAGCAACACTTCTTGGCCTGGATTACAGACCTTATTATTCACAGCTTTGAAATCCACTTTGCCTTGAATGTCAGCTCGGATCGGTGGCTGAAATAATCACCTGTAAATAATTCTACGATAAATGTCCAGCGGAAGAGGATTTTCGTATAAAGATTTGTAATGACAGCAATGGAAGTAACTTCCTTGTTGTCACCAGGACCTCTACATCACCTCCCTACACCTCCCAGTCCATGGCAGGAATCACCGGTGAGATTAACTTTTACAGTCAAAAAATTTATTATGCATCAATAATTATCATAATATTTGTTGTCATTGCCAAACTATTGTTGGCTGGCAGGGTCGACTAAAATGTTTAGCCAATATTCGGAAATTAAATTTTAATGTTTTAATTTCATAACAATCGGTATTTTTCAAATTTGATCTGACTCTCTTGTACCGTGGAATCCGTTTAAATCGACCATGGCTGACTTTGATGACGAGTAAACGTTTTTCCAATACATGGTTTATGTTAGAATTTCCGAACTTTGTTAACTTTTCAAATTACTATATAATGACCGTTTTTAATACGCTTGGCATTCAAACAATTCTAGACTTTAAACATTCATTATTGTTTTAGTTCAATACAAAGTATTCCAATTCAATTTTCTTGGGGTGTTTCAACCAGCCAATAGTTATCTCTCCGTTGCCGTCGTTGCTCTTCCCTCGCGTGTTTGAGAGCATTTCTCATTCCGTCTAGACTATCAAGTTTCGTAGGCTTTTACCGTCTCGAGTTTCCGCAGGTGCTCAGCCCTTTTAATGTTGAGTTCTGTGGATAATTCCGGCTCTGTCCCAGACGCCAGGACACCTGTCTGGCACTATTAAATTCTCCTGCGGAGCTCGTACAATCTTCCTACGCCTGATAAAGATTTTTCGACTGTTGTCATCCTGTGCATGATATTTTCCTTCTCAGAACGAAATTATGTTATAGGAAAATCAACTTCTGTATGAGATACAACTGCCGAAAGAAAACGTGAGCCCTTTATACATTTTCTACGGTTTGTTTGTTGGGGAAATTGTTACTAAGTCGCCTAGCTGAACGGGTAAATATGTTTCAGGAATGACAAAATTCAGTTAAAACTTTTTATGCTCTCCCATTTGCATTCCTTAATTATGAGGCGTTGCGTGAGGATGCCCTTCGGTTTCATTGAAAAAGCCCACTCCAACGTTCAATCTCATTTCCTAGTACTGAACATCAATATATAGTAGCTTCACGATAATTTGATTTTGCTTGATAACAACGTTGAATTTTTTGTACAAATTGTAGAGGGAAAATCAACAAGCAGCTAGGGAGCCAACGACAAGCAAATGTGTCACTGTGGTCCACAGACTTCTATGCTGGTTGTTGTTCGGGATTTTCGATCGTGAACAGAAAGCTCACGACTCGAGGCCTAGCAGTGAAGTATAAACTACTTGAACAGGTCGAGGGAGCCAGAGGAGCAACACCTGCTCCTGAGATCTTAGCAAATCGAGCTTCTCCATTGGTCAGTTTGCCACGGCAGCACCTGGCGTCTATTCGGGCATCTTCGAGTTTGTATCACTTCTTGACCGTGCTCACTGAAGGTCAAAAATATTTTGATGTTAGGTGATCAATTATACGATGTTATAGGACAAATTGACCCCCCATTAGTCGGTAACATCCTCTCTGCAGTATAGGCTTCGTGGGCAAGTCTCCAGTAAATGCAGTAATGTAAATTGACAATTCCTATCACCTAGCAAGACTTTCTCTGTCTCAAAGATTTTCTAAGTGTATTTAGAATAGAACTTCAGTGCCCAATCTCTGTTGAACGTGACCATTTGATTGCCGTTAAAGGCTTTGCGCTCGTTTAGGCAACTCAACGCAGCAATGGTGGCTCACTTTACCCATTCTTCGCGTGCTTCTGACCTAAGTGTTTATCGCGTGCCCATTTCTCTTAGGATATTTGCATCGAGCATTTTGCTGGACATTAAATGGTCCAGAGTTGGCCGCATTTATTTCTTCGATTTTTCTCATCTTCCCAAAACTTTGTTGTAGAAGGCTTAAAATTACGATTCTAGTGGTTCCGTCGAGTTAATATATCGACCAAATCGTGGCCAGTGTTGTACAACCGATCATTAAAACACCAAATTTTGAAACGATGTGCATCTCGACGGGCATCTGCATGACAACACTGTCCGGTCTCCTGGAATTGATACCAGTTTCAATACAGACAGTCTAGCAACTACTTAAACATGTCATTCATTTTAAAAACTATGAACAGAAACTAAATCCTTCTTGATATGATTATCTTAAGGATGATTTATAATTTAGACTTAATATTTAAATTGTTCAAATAACCACGAGCCTCTCTACTCATTGTGCTGGAGATCAGATAACGTCGCTTAAAGGATTTCTGCTCGGTCTGTTGTGAAGATGCCACGAGTAACGTTTAATGGCCATCGAACTGTAATCTCATATAGCTGGCGTTCAATTTAAAATCCTGGCCCTTATATGTATTGCATATCAAACACGTTTCACATAAAATATAACACATGTACAAGTAATATATGTCCGGTACGTTGGCCATAATATCCTGTGCCATCGTAAGTGATTTATTAAAAAGGAGTAAATAAGCTTTATTTGTGGTGGCATGCACGGATGACTGCGCTGCCAATACAGAGGCGGTCATCCATCGCAAGCGAGGGGCTCTCTCGCTTTCTCATCCGGTTGCTGGAATTGCCCTGCCCGTGCACGGAAGGAAGGTTTATCGGTGGCCAATGGCCGGCTAGCGATCAGCCGACGATAATTCGTCGATGATTTTCCTTTACACGGTGCATGGCGTGGTCGCTCATTTGCTGTCACCGCCACTCAATGGCAGGAAAAAACTCGACAATGGAGATGAATGGATATCTTAAACTCACAATTATTCACTGGAGTGAGTCGTCGAGACGGCTACCAGTTATGAGGTAAACGCTTCTAAGAAATAATGGGTACATTTTTGTCATCATTTTATTGCCGGTCTAGAGGTGAGGTGAAATGAAGAGCTTTTTGAAATTTCAGATGTACGGTCATTGGACGTGCTTCTGGGGAATATGTCTACTATAATTTTGCATTGTTTCATTGCCTGGCTCGGAATTAGGTGAGATTACAATGTTTTGCACTTGTTTCACGGGATACTTGATGGATACTTCGCATTAAAAGAAAACAAAAATATTGATATTCAACAAAGTAAGATAAACTTTCAGTTAGAACTGCCGGCACTCAACTGCGTCAGTTGCACGGCATAGAATTTAGGTAGCAAGTGGAGGTCTGAGTGAACATTTTGCTGCACGCAACGGTAATCAGTTCATCTTTATAATCTTTATACTTATTGTGATAAGTGGCGAACTCCGTTCGTGACAACTATAAGAGTTAAGAGGTCAATTTACTCAACCCAGCTATTCAATATAGGAAGCCCTATTAAAAGAGCGAATATAACCTGTGAATTTTTCATGGCTCCTAAAAAGTTTTGGTTTATGCACAGGGTATCGTAATATTCCGTCGAGTATTTAATCAGTTATTTAACGACTGTAGTATATCAGTTCTGAATTGGATTGTGACTAGAGTGTCATAGTGTAATCACTTCGTTTAAGACAAATGCACAGTAATTGTTTATATTAAATTCATAACAGTCAGACAAATTAATTTATGAGCTCTTTAAATTCTATCGATGAAATACTATTTCTCATTTAAGAGCTATAGTTAATGTCCAAGACCTTGACCCTTAGTTCGGCAATGGTTTTTGTACTGCGCGCTTTGATAACGACTAGGAATGCTGACCACGTGCGCAGCGTCGTTATTAGCGCATTTCTCCCATACAAAAATAACCTTTTTTGGATACTGAGCAAAGTTTTTCGATTCTATTAATTATCTTTTGAGCACAATATTTCCCAGGCTGCTACAGCCGATGTGAAATCTTCATTCCCATCCCAATTTATGTTCTTGAAATTATTATAATTATCGAAAAGTTATTGTTTGAATTTATCGCAATTCTCGGTGACATCTTGTATCTTTGGTGTTGAGTAGCAACGAATAAACCATAGACATGTAGCCGAGTTCCCTGCAAAGAATCAAGTAACCCTGCGATTATACAAGCAACGATGAATTCCTGTTGCGGATATGACCGGACGCAACTTTTTATTTGTTCTCTGCGAGTAAATTGTGGAGCCTCCAATATGACATAAAAATGAACCCAATTAAAGATTTTAAGAGTGTACGGGAGAGTCTTTAATAAGAGAAATAAAATAATTCGAAATAACCTCAAACCTACATATGGCTTGTCAGAAATGTTGAAACATCGTTCCAGCTGTGAATGAATTAAATTTGCGAACGGGAAAAGTATAACAGATTGCAGAATGACTTGGGGAAAGTTAAATGTTAGCCAACTTCATTAAGGGGAATCCACGGTTGAATACAGCCAATTCCTGTGCGTGAAATTGAGAAGTGGAATAAGTGCGCGTCACCGAACCAGTTCCTGGCGAGTGTCGCCTGCGGATCGCCCCACTAGCCGCTGGGTATCGTAGCGTACGTACGCCGTGGCGTAACGTAAACAACGATGAATCCCACCGCTGCGTTTGGCCTCCAGCCTCTTGTCTGCACGCGCTTGCCTTGCTGCTTGGCTTCTTGAGTCCTGGGGTCATAATTTCAAAACTCGCTGAGTTAACGCAAGTACTTACGCTCTATTTTCGTGTCTATGATTGGCGGAGTTTGCTTGAAAGGCCGTCAATGATTGGCTGATGAACTTACGATCTCTTAACTTTTTTGAAAGTATAGGTCCTGGCGTCCCTTATAGACCGTCCCAGTGCCTGGTATGCGCTAGGAAAAACTCGACAATGGAGATGAATGGGTATTTAAAACTCACAATTATTCACTGGAGTGAGTCGTCGAGACGGCTACCAGTTAAGGGGTAAACGCTTCTAAGAAATAATGGGTACATTTTTGTCAATCAAAAAATTAATCAATATCAAATATACCTTTATCAATCCGGACTGCTCAGTGAGCTTCTGATTTGCAACTGTTCGTCCACCTACTTAATGGATAAGTGTTCGTCGTGTACATGATTACATGCGAATATTTTATATATGTTATCAAAAAGACATGTTTACCATTTTATTCTTGAAATTGGTCATGGTAAGGTTTGAAGTTCAGAATGACCTTGAAGCAGTAAACTTTTTATCGCTGCAATGCTCTGAAAACTTTCAACTAATTTCATTTATAACATAACATAACATAGTGATCTCGGCGCTGAAGCGTAGGTCTGATGTGGCCTGTCGCCGATTCTTTTGACATGTTCGCTGCTCCAGGTGGTATCGAATTTTCATTTCCTTACTTAATTTAGTAGAACATTAATTTTGGCAGCCTACAGAGAGCTTATAACACGAGGCATTGACAGAGTTAATCCGGACTGCTCAGTGAGCTTCTGATTTGCAACTGTTCGTCCACCTACTTAATGGATAAGTGTTCGTTGTGTACGTGATTACATGCGAATATTTTATATATGTTATCAAAAAGACATGTTTACCATTTTATTCTTAAAATTGGTCATGGTAAGGTTGAAGGATGACCTTGAAGCGGTAAACTTTTTATCGCTGCAATGTTCTGAAAACTTTCAACTGATTTCATTTATGGCATGTTCGCTGCTCCAGGTGGTGTCGGATTTTCATTTCCTAACTTAATTTAGTAGAACATTAATTTTGGCAGCCTACAGAGAGCTTATAACACGAGGCATTGACAGAGTTGCTTCTTTTTTTTTCTCTTTCAGTGTTAGCAGAAACGATAAAATTTCAAAGTAATTTTTTTTATTTGCTTTCACTCTTCCAAAAAAGATGATGTCAATACCTATGTCAATGATGATTATATATCTGTTGAACTGTATTCAATTTTCTACCTTAAAAACGACTGTAATTTTCATCAAAGGCTTCCGGTGAAGCCCAGTCAGATTGGAGTTTATATGCTTAGCGTTTTTGCTACTCTACCCATTTCAGTTTATGGTAGAGCTCTCATAGACAAACCAGTCCGATGATTACATCTCAGAGCCTCACATCTTCTTGAAATTTCGGGCAGTAAGAGAATTTTATGGGAATAAGGTTGGACGGCTCGCTGTTTTTGCTCGCCATTTTTTTTATTAAGCCACTAGATGGCCTACGTAACATTGATGAAATTGGTTGCGTAGAGTTAAATTTTATGAGTGATTAACGCTTCAAGGTTGATTGATTTACTATAAACATCTTATGGGCGCATTTAGTTTTCATATTTTCGTTACAAGTGTGATCCTAATATGAATATTGTATAATTAATTTTTCCGAGATATCCCACTTTGTGACGTGACAAAAAATGAATTTTAAACATATAGCTTACGTATGGGAGACGAACGCCGCCCAAGACGCTCATTAATTACCGATCATTCTGATATACTTCAGTACCATCGAGCTGACTGAGTGTGAAACTTTTTGTTCAGCTAAACCTATACCATACTTGTTGAATTGTAGCTTCGTAAGTAGGGCACTTGTAATAAAATCAGCTGTGAATCTAAACATTATGTGCACAAAAAATCAAGGACAACCACATCGCCTGAACTTGTCATCTCGCTCGACGGGATCGATGCCTGCGACGACTTATGGTGTACGAACAATTTTATCAACAAATCCAGCTGTTGGGTACGAATTCATGCAATATCAGCTTAATAGGGAGAAACCTTGAATTAATGCCAAGTAACAGGATTTTAGGGTAGGTAATAGCTAGATTGCGTATTCTTGATTAACATTGGAATAACTTCATTATTTCTCCTTTTAATTTGTTACTGATGGAGTATCACTTAAAGACCGTGCTCACTGAAGATCAAAAATATTTTGATGTTCTATAGGTGATCAATTCTACGATGTTGTAATTTATTTATTATATGCCAATCATTTATTTTATGTTTCCATATAGTAGTGCAGGATTTGCACATTGGCATTTGGATGCTCGCATATTAATGAATCAATGTCAAAGTACTTTGGATACTTGAGTAACTTGTACAGAGATACACTAGTTTTCCTTGCTTTTTGTCTGTTAAACTGTTTAGGAAATGATTCCATGCTGAAGCAAGCATTACCTTAATTATGTCCTCCGTAAATTGGGCCATAGAAGTGAACGTAACCTCGAGAAGCATGAATTTAAACTTCCGTTGAAACAGAAATTAAGTAAATTTTCAGCTATTATTAAGGCATCACGCTGTGTGACTATGAGCAGA
Source organism: Hyalella azteca (assembly GCF_000764305.2). NCBI lineage: Eukaryota > Metazoa > Arthropoda > Malacostraca > Amphipoda > Hyalellidae > Hyalella > Hyalella azteca. The sequence continues at coordinate 174,515 of NW_025932501.1, forward strand.
AAATTAATTCAGTACTTTCAGCCTTGACGTTTACTTAAAATTTCATCATGAAAATACATGTAAAAAATTTTATTATCAGCATAATGCTAGATAATCCATTTAACGTAACATAATTCCTCAACAATGATCTCAGAAAACTGCTATAGATTTCTATTTGAACTCCCAGCCTGATTGTATTATGTTTATTCATGGGCCATCATGCTAATCATAATAAGCCTTAAATTTCAACTGTTCCCAATAATCAGCCATAACTATTCATGTTATTATTTTCATCATACAGAACAATTTTCATCGTAATATGATATTTTAAGGTTCTAGTGAGACTCGTGGTTCATGAAATAACGCGAAATGACATATCTTCCTCACAGCTAGAATTAATACGTAAAAAGCTTCACGGCTGCACTTGGCTTCAAATCGTTTGTTTTTTGATCAGTTTTTTGTGTATTTTTTCATTTTCATCGAATTATTTGTTCTCATTTTAATCTTAGACTATTTAGGACTATTTATTTCATTTAGTACTCATACAATCATCGTAAGTCCCTTCATTTACAGCAGGCCAATACGTCAAAAAGTGATCCAATTTTCAGTCGATTACTTTAGTTGGGAGATACCGTAAGCTGTATAACTCTAGGCTTTATTCAGCTGCACGTCATCTACTTTTTGAGAACGGATCTCAGAGGCCGGCATCACGGAGACAGCCTGAAGACGGCTGTCTCCGGCCAGACGTTTGGACCAGATTTCGTGTTCGGGGCATTGATGGAACTCAATAAGCTTATCAACGGATGACCCTTAATTGCACTAAAGCTACAGGATGTGGACTCTTTTTGTAGATTGTTGAGGCCTCACAGTGCCTAGATGAAGCAAATCCAGTTAATTAGGTTCAATTTGCGGCGAATGCGAGCTGTTCTTCGGGATTTGACGACGCTTGTTGAGATATGATGAAAGTTAAACTGCTTGAGATGATTAGGGTTATCTGTCTGTATTCAAAGCGCCGTGTACCGTTATGAGATTTCTTTTTCCGAGTGACTACTACAATAGTGGCTTGCTGTAAAATATACAGCTAGTTACATTAAAATAACATGGCATTTTTTGCTGTTTCACCAGGGACTTGAATTTTTCCAATATTGATGTTTCACAATTCTAAAATGAAATCAATATGAATTAATCCTTTCAATTCCAAATTCGAATAAAATATGTTAATGTCGTTCATAAAGATTAATTTTCAAGCGCTCTTCATGATAGTTTGATTTAATAATAAAATATTAGATTTGTCTCGCCTTGCTCGCACGGCTGCATAGGGTTTAATGTTGTATAGTTAACCTGTAGCTCTGAGGTCAAGGTTGACGCGAACTCTTCATAAAAATGCGTCTCAGCATAATATGCAAGACGATAAATAGTGAGTAATGAAGGGTCTTAAAAATTCTCTATACCGCTAATTTTGCATGGCAATCATTTTTGATGTACCATGTCAATTGTATGTGTAGATTGCTGAGCTGATGCATTGCTTTAACAAGAAAATTCAATTCACAGTGAAATATAAGGAATGTATCCCATATATATAATACAAGTTTAAAGTCGTTTGATTACGGCTTCCATTTGTAATTGAGAATTGATTTTTAAATAGAAATTTATTCTTAATTTTTAATGGCTTTGCGAGCTTAACGTCATATTTAGATGACTGAAGCGGATCAGGCAATCAAATCGAAGTGGTTTCCATTAGTTTTTTGAACATATTAATCAACAAATGAAGATGTCTGGAGTGTTTCATTCCTATTTAAAAGTAGATTCAATTTATCACCAACCTCCGTATCTTTTTTGTGAAATTTTGCATTTAATTAAAATTCAATGTCTTTTAGATTTATGTGAAAAATTTCAGTAGCGGGAACTCAAAAATCGTTATTCTTTATGCCCTATATATAGCTAGTGAATTTTCAATGTAACTTCATGTATAAGATTACCTACCTTACCTTCAGTTTTTGTGTTTGCTCGCTTACATCTTGGATAATTATTTAACCAGTCAACACTGGAGCAATAATGAGAGACAATAATGGCTTTCGTGTTTAATCCTTCCCTTCCTATGATTAGTTTAGTGTAGGCACCAACGAATCCATTCTGAGTCCGCTTATTCATGTTTCTTTCATCTTCATTTTGTGATGTGCAGCGTAATCAATATGCTCTATAAGTTTTCATGAATAATCGTTCTTCGGGCTACCGAACTTTCAACGACGCATTAGCATTAGATTTACTGCGATTGATCACTCTCTGATTCCGGCGCTCGGAACTCGCAATGCGGAAGGAAACAATTTTTTATCTGATTTTTTTTTCTTGACATAAACGTAACGTTAAAAATTGCCGTTGTTGATTGTCGGCCGCAGTCGTCGGGTCTGGTGCCATACTTTCAAAACTCGCTAAGTGAACGTAAGTACTTACGCTCTATTTTCCTGTCTTTAATTGGTGGATTTTGCTTAAAAGGCCGTCAATGATTGGCTGATGAACTTGCGATTTCTTAACTTTTTTTGAAAGTATAGGCCCTGGTGAATAACACCGCTTGGCATGTCTCTCGTAACAGCCGCTCTCAGTCGGCCGATTCATTTAAATGCGTGCCTGAGATTCATGTTCCCGACAACAAGTTTTGCAGGCATGCCGACAATCCTTCAGAAGCCTGGCACATGAATAATTCCAGGATTACACGTCCTTGAGCCAGCTTGTAAGTCAATCCTATCTGTCGAAGTCGTAAAACAAAATTTTATTTTCGTTAATAACGTAAAACCATCGGAAGAAATTTTACAAATTGGGTGGCAGCTTGCATGACAAGTGCTCCAGATTTGCCCGGTGTCTTACTTAAATTATTACTTTGGAGTGAATCTCTTTTAATTTTTTAATTGTTTATCCACTGTATGGTTATCACGGGTAACAACCCGGATATAACCCTGAATATTCTTCAATGCATTGCTCGTCAATTGATAATTAAATAATTACATGATTCGTGCTCTCAGATTCAAATTAGTGGTCTCAGATATGACGGCTGAACTGAACGTCCTTGCAGGAGCCGAGCAGCGTTCATGCAGTGTATATACATTAGTGTGAAATAAATACATATGCATTTATGCAAATCAGATGTAGTTCCTAATTTGAATATATTAGAATTTCGAAGTAGTTGGAACTTGAATTTTGTATAGAGGTTTAATTATGATGCAAATTAATAGATGGTGTATCATTGATGTATAATTAATTGATGGTCTATCATTGATGTATAATTAATTGATGGTCTATCATTGATGTATAATTAATTGATGGTCTATCATTGATGTATAATTAATTGATGGGCTATCAATGATGTATAATTAATTAATGGTGTATCATTGATGTATAATCAATTAATGGTCTATCAATGATGTTTAATTAATTGATGGTATATCAATGATGTTTAATTAATTGATGGTCTATCAATGATGTTTAATTAATTGATGGTATATCATTGATGTATAATTAATTGATGCTATAACATTGATGTATAATTAATTGATGATGTATCCAGTCATCATTGTTAACTCTATCACTGTATAATGTTTAGGAGCGGGTGGGGGGCCACCAACACTCCCTGGGCCCCATCACCAGCATAGGGGGGGTGGGGGGCACTGCTGTCTCCACCTTCGCCTCCGCCCCCCGCATCCACACCCCCACTTCAGACTTCCAGCCCCCCTACTTCCCACCCCCCTACCTCGCCACTGAAAATCAGATGCCCGTGAGTAGCAATGACTTATTTTTTTTTATTTTATAGAATTTTTATTCATTGAGGAGTAGCCATGACTTATTTTTTTTTATTTTACTGAATTTTTATTTATTGAGTAATGTAGCGTTACTGATTTGAGTTTTTAATTATAGTCCATGCACACAATATAGATATTAAATAAGTAAATAAATAATATAAAATTCAACACAGTTTGTTGACTAGTTAAAATTTGATAATAAATCACTAGAGATGTTTTTCGCTTAAATGTGAGTTCAATCTAATTGAAACTCAATGCATCAATTAAATTCATTGATCAGATTCAATAGACTGCTATTCGAGACCTGCAATACTAGGACTAAAAACTTGTGTATGTATGTATATCGGATCTAAAAATTACTTGTATTGTTCATTGTCGAATCCAAGGGACATGCAAATTTAAGCTCCGTATTTTAGTCTCGATCTGCCATGATGAAATATTAGTTTGTCCCGCTAGTGATTGCCGTGCAGTGCTGGCCCTCCAACCATTTAAAGGTTCAGGATTGTGTTTGTGTCACCTGAAAAGTCCACGGATGTTGAGAACAGGATTTAACTATCTTAATTCTACTACGCCGGGTCACGCTCAGGAAATACCGCTTACACCTTAAGTTCATCTCGTCAGTCAGAATTATGCAGATTCTTGCGCCGAGGCTTTCTGCTCCAAATAACCATTTGAGTGCGTCTCGAGTACTCCTTTATGTTGGTTTTAGCAGCACATATATTTGATAACCAAGTTTTCTTGGAGAATCTTTGTTTTTAAAAGAATAACATGGGGTTTTACTCGTTCTAGTGAATGGCAGCAATCAATAGTCTCCTCTCATTTAGATTTAATTGAAAATTTATAAATTTGTGTTCATTGAATGGTTTGACAATTACTTGAGTTTGACAATTCCTCAACTAGATTGCATAACTAAGCAAGTGAATCATGAATTTCTCGATGCACAAGAAGTTAAGTGCCTAATTTTTTCGACATTTTCAAACCTTCTCCGCAAACGAAAAGATTTATTTATATATTAAAACTCAATTAGATATTTGCTATCGCAAACATATTGCCGCAAGATTTTCAATCAACATTCACTCGCATTCTTTCAAAAAAAAACACCGTTATAATTGAGCCAGCACAATAAGATATTGGAATTATGTTTTCAGCAAAATCATCATCCGAGTGCGGACCCTTACCAGCTACACTCGCTGCCCGCCAACTACACGACGTACACCGCCACGGCGCTACAGAACAGACACGACGTCCAGAGACGCGACGACTCGCTGCATGTCGTCAGCACTGCTGTGAGTAGCGGCACTGTTGCTTCTGTATACTGTGCTGTTATCCTTAGAGAGTATTGGTCAAGAAGTGGTGTACATCCTGTGTTGTTATCTTTAATTTATTGGTAGTCAAGAAGTGGTGTACATACTGTGTTGTTATCTTTAATTTATTGGTAGTCAAGAAGTGGTGTACATACTGTGTTGTTATCTTTAAAGAGTATTGGTCAAGAAGTGGTGTGTGTTGTTATCTTTGAATAGTATTGGTAGTCAAGAACGAGTGTCTGTTTTCATCCTTATTGAGTATTGGTAAGAGAAAGAACAAGAAAATTGTCAAGAACACAAGAACATTGTCAATGTTCTTGAAGAACATTGTCAAGGACACAAGAAGATTTTCAATGTTCTTGATGGAATGAAAATGAAAAGTTGCCCCCACTTCATGTAAGTCAAAGCATTATTTTCGATATTTTCATTTTGCACATTGTATAATGAACAGTTAACTCTAATATTTAAATAAGAACATAGGTTTATACTGTCGGGTAAACTGAAACATTTTACGTGTAATTTCTGCATGTTTCAATTTCTTTGAAAGTTCATGTTCAAATAATACTACGTTTGAACGCGTTAATAATGAGCTTGGCATTTAAATATTTGAACTTGTGCCCTGGGACAGACGGGCCAGGTCGGTCTGTACGACCGCAACTATGGCACCGTGGACCGCGCCGGGGCCGTGCTCATGGGGACCCGACACGAGGATCTCCTGCTGGCCAACTCACTCCACCCTCACTCCATCGAGGACCAGGTCAGTTTTGGTGGCCGAGCCTTCAGTTGTGTTTCTCTGTTGTGATGATCAATGCTACTTACTCCGTGGGCATCACAAGCACCTTACCTAACCTAACCTAACCATCGAGGACCAGGTCAGTCTAGGCGGCTGAGCCTTCAGTTGTGTTACTCTGTTGTGATGATCAATGTTATTACGAGCGTATCACAAGCGCTCCATCGAGGATCAGGTCAGTCTCGGTGGCCGAGCCTTCAGTTGTGTTAATTACTTCATTATTGTGATGCTTAATGTTACTATGCGTGCTGCACCCACACTCAAGACACATTTCATCGCACCACAGACAATAATCTTCAATTGCGATACATTTTGAGACCGTGTGAAGGCCTATTGCTAAAATGTCAAGAAAACACGAAGCTGCAATTAGATTACCTTATGACCAGATGATAGGTTTTGGTTTTCAAGTGTCAAAATACAGATCAGTTGGGGCAAGAATATCCTTTCGCTTTCCATGAACGCAGTACTGTAGTGACTATCTGAAGTACAGTTGCGAGCTCCTGTAGTAGATTATAAAATATTGACACGTCTATTAAGAGTATAAGCTATTCTGCATTTAAACTAAATTTGAAAGTAATTAACACATTTCATCGCACCACAGACAATAATCTTCAATTGCGATACATTTTGAGACCGTGTGCAGGCCTATTGCTAAAATGCCAATGTCAAGAGAACACGAAGCTGTAATTAGATTACCTTATGACCAGATGATAGGTTTTGGTTTTCAAGTGTCAAAATACAGATCAGTTGGGGCAAGAATATCCTTTCGTTTTCCGTGAACGCAGTACTGTAGTGACAATCTGAAGTACAGTTGCGAGCTACGGTAGTAGATTATAAAATATTGACATGCACGTCTATTAAGAGTATAAGCTATTCCGCATTTAAACTAAATTTGAAAGTAATTATACACAAGCATGAGGATCTAGTTAATGAGTGACTATTACCCCCCAAATTTAGCGTGTGACATAAGTTTACAATTCAGATACAAATCGTGGAATAATTTAAATGGGTCCTTTACTTCCTTGCAATGAAGAATAGATAAGCCAATGTCCTAAAAAAAATTTCATTGGTGTTATTAGAAGTTACCGTAAAAAATGTTGGCTTATTTTGAATTAGGGTAATATGTCATTACTTGTTTATGGCATTACTTCGTCGGTTCAGTTGTAGTTCATATTCTTGCACGAGTTTGCAACAACTGAATTATTTGAATAACTGAATTATTTATAACTGAATAACTGAATTATAACAGATAACTGAATTATTTATTTCATTTAGTGAACATTTAATAAATATCGCTTGCCACTTCGAGGTTGTTCAAATTTGGTCGTCTTTATCTACGACCTTGTCTATCTATAATATTGCGCGCGGTAAACATTTTAATTCTTGCTGCTCTTCAAACTGTCAATCTGGTCGCGCGTATCGGCAAGAAGCAGCCGATAGCTTCCTGCGCTGTCAATTTCAGTGGGTCGTTCATCAGCCGAGCCATTGAAGAAGTTCAACAAGAGTCGCAACCCTTTGGTAACGAGACATCGTGCCTCCAGCTGCACGGTCTCGGTATCAGGAGTCTTTTCATTGTTCTAACAAGACGATCTTCGATGATGGAACTGCCATGTTGTCAGAGGCATTTTTTAGAATTTCATTCATTAATTTCTCTTCACGGCATGTTAATCTTTTCGCAGCTTTGACTAGATTTTATATCTTACGTAGCCCTAATTGGACTGTTCAAATTGTTAATCACCAAAAATATTTTTGATTTAATAATTTTCAACCCAAGCTGTGTAAATTTTACAGTTGGCTTCTTGAATAAATTCTTCGGGATGTATTGGCAGTATTGCATAGCGTTTCTTACAAGTTGACAGTGTTCCCTTTTAAATGCAGCAAGTGTAATTGTCGCAAAAAAAAACTTCATTATACATAGTACGGTACACCCATCAAGATTTTTCATGATGTCATAATGACATTGTCATGAAGGTTGCATGACATCATAAAGGTTTCATGACATCATAAAGGTTTCATGACATCATGAAGGTTTGTCATGATGTCATAATCATTCATCCATTGACAAGATTTGTTCTTTACTATTTATGAGCAGGCTATTTTAATACGGTCATTTACTCAGCCCGTTTATTTGTTCATTCGTTGATTATACCTCCATCAGTTTCCGATGAAAGTTCAGTTGCATGGGCAACACATTAAACGCGCATTGCAACGTTTAAAAGCTAAGCAAACCGCGTCTTCTTTCAAGACTCGTGTTCTTAACGCGGTCATTATGGTAAAGCTAGTGCAAATGAGTCCATTTCGCGCGGCTTGCTGTCGCTTTATACATGTTCGACTTGTGCCGTCTTGCGCGCGCTCCGAAGGCCGCCGTTAACAAATTCATAAACTGACCTCGGTGGCTTCATTTCTTCGACCTCGTTTTCGTTACATTATCATTTCATGGTGCAAGTTCCTGTAAATAGTCTTTAGTGAAAATATTTTACTCCTCCTCTCTCCACCCTTACAACAAATTTCGTTCATTTCCACGTTACTTGTCTGAATTTAGTCACACTTCTTTTCGATGAGAGAAGTTGCGTTCCTGCCATGAGACTCATCATGATGAGTTTCAAGGTATATAAATAGGTGCATAATTTTATTTCGCTGCATGCATGGTGCAATTAGGCTATGTGTATGTGGACACTTACTAGCTTAATTGTTAACAATACGACTGTTCAAATTGTTGATATATGACATTTTAAAGCAAAAATTCTTTGTCTTGAAAAAAAAGTAAGACCCAACTTACATAGCGTAATTCACCCACTTGCCAACTACGTCCTAGACGAAGAAGTGCTCGACTCATGGCTTCGTGCTACGTTGGACTTACATTTGTAATACTTTCGACGGGCAATTTGATTTTTTTTGGAGAAATGCATAAAAAACGAAATTTTCACACACGCTAAGGCAATCTTTATGAGGTTAGGTTTGCCATCGCACAAAAAAGGCCGACTCTCTGCGTTGCAACATCATAATAACGACAATTTTCAGGTCCCATCTTATTCAGTTGGGTAGAAATATAATTTCTTACGAATGAATGTATTTTGTTATGTAGCACATCAATGAGAGATAGATAATTATTATTTCGATGTTCAATCCCTCTGCTCGAAGATGATGCAACCCGAAAAAAATATCGATTTAAGTCTAATTTATAAGTTATTTCATCACAATTGTTATTGCTTTTGATTGGCTTGCTTCGTACACTCACATCTCTTGTGATGAATTTTCGTGCTACCTGGCCGTGTTATTACACTTCCACCGAGTCACTCGAACGAGATTTTCGATTACCGACTTAGTTATTTTGTTTCCTTATATGCAGTGCACTGACGTTCTAGTGACTGTAGCTTGGGGAATAGTAAAACTAGACCCGACTCCTCATACCTGTTTTTTATTGTTTTTTTTTTCTCTGCCTGCAACTATCACACCAGCACGTATGTTGCCATTATTTTTCTATTGCCGTTATTCCAGTTGGAGTCGTGTCAAGATTTTCATCTGCCATTAAAATAACTATCCTACAATATTTTTCCACTCTGAAATATTTTATTGAATATACTCTCGTTCACCCGTTTTTTATTAGTTCGTTTCCAAAGCATACAAGCTGCTCAATTCAATCACGATGGCGAGAATCGATGCATCAGATAAAAAACATCATACTTTTATGATAGACTGATAGTCATGCACACGTACATTGCACGTCCTTAGTACATGATACGCATAATAAATGCCATATAATACGTACAAATCGAAAACGTGTTGCCATGTGCAATAATGTAGCGTATAGGTGCCGTGCTTCTCCTCGTTCCCAAGAAAGTAAGCGTAAGCCTGCGTTCGCTCTGTTCTTCCTTCATCGTCTCATCTCGGGTTAAAGAATCTTAAAGTTATTCCAGTTCGCTGGCATGCTTCATTATATACATGAGACAGTGCAAATGCGAATATTTTTATATCGGTTATAGCCTTTGTTTTAAACTGTATTGATCAAAATTAAAATTTTAGTTTTTTCACGTCTGTCACATTATTAACCAAAAAATTGTTAAAGATACAAAACTTAACAATTACCGCTTGCAAATTTCAAACATAATTCGTGAGTATTTTTCTAGTCTTGATGCAGTTTTGTCATATTGCGTTCATCAAGAGCACAGCAGCTTTCCCCTGAAATTAATGAAGTTTTCTTCGTAAAGAAGAGCATGCCAGCCTCACTCCATCTGCCAGGAATGTCTGTAAGTAATGCCTGGAATTTCACGTGTAGCCCTGCTTCGGAAATGGAAGACTGAAACGTATGCGCTGCGGCCGTAGTCTTCTTGGAACGATGAGCTAATTACATCTCGGGAACTCCCTACACTCTGTAACCTGTCTTCGGTCTGTCTTACGCTGGCAATGACCGCAATAGAGTTGATCTCTTAAAAAATATCAGTAGGTTGAAGTGATACTCGTCTTGCTCATCGTTTTCACGTTTTTAGTTCAAATGCTTCTAAAATTTCTATATCCCGTACAAATTGTTGAGTTTCCAAGCCCAGTTGATATCGAATTGCAATCACTTCATTGTGAATGCTAAATTCCGATAAAGGTCTAAAATATATTCAAATTTTCTTCCAAAATTCTTTTCGGATTTATCTGTTCTGAAAAGCTAGACGTTGAAATTTGTTCATTTAGACATTTACCATAGAAAATTATTTGGTCACGCATGCTAGGCACAGAAGTATGCCAGATAAAAGTAGATTAAGGCTTCTGATTTATCTTTATCTTGATTTTATGACAAGCCTCGTTATTAGTTGTTAGTTAATTTGGAAACATCAGAAGTGCTTGATCTGAATCATTCGTTCGATGCGTCGCGGCACTCGCTTATCTTTTTAATCGCAACTCGACTATTTTCACTTGTCATTTCATGTCTCCGGATTCTACGAGATAAGAGTGAAACGGGGCATTATTTTATCAGCTGAGCCGATTTTTATTTCATCAAGAAAGAATGAATAATTTTCGTGATTTTTAAGAATACAAGGTGCGGTTGGCAAACCAATAATTTCAGGCAATATATAATAATATCTTAATATCTTTGGTCATATATGATTTTGTCAAACAAATTTTCTTCTAGTGCAACTATTAGAGCATTAAAAAATTTTTCTTGACATTAAATTTCCAGCAAATTTTATCTTCAAGAAAACGTACTGCAATTTTCATGGCTATACACGCGTCTTTTCTGTCGCCGGTCCAATCTAGCGAGAGTTTTTTCATAGCGCATTGTGCGGCGGCCGCGACAAACTTGCAAGTCATTGTTTGATCAAATCTGTTAAAAAGCTCATGCTATTAGGGAATTTTTGCAGTCATATTATGTATTAGCGTGACTTTTGCCTGAGATAATTATGATGGCGGTCATTGTATCCAACATGTTTCCATGTCGCCATACGATACCCATGATGAGGCGAGTACGGGCCTTATGCTTTATCGTCCTCACCATAAACATGACACTCATGGCAGAGAACTTAGATGCACGATTATGCGTGGATTACGATGGATGTTTGTTTTAATCTAACGCGTATGCGTGGATTACTATGGTTGTTTGTTTTAATCTAACAGGTATGCGTGGATTACTATGGTTGTTTCTCTTAATCTCACGCTTATGCGTGGATTACGATAGTTGTTATCTTAATCTCACGCTTATGCGTGCATTACGATGGTTGTTATCTTAATCTCACGCTTATGCGTGCATTACGATGGTTGTTATCTTAATCTCACGCTTATGCGTGCATTACGATGGTTGTTTGTCTTAATCTCACGCTCATGCTTGGATTATGCTTGCCGTCGATCGTAATCTCCATAGCGTGACTTTTGCCTGAGATAATTATGATGGCGGTCATTGTATCCAACATGTTTCCATGTCGCCATACGATACCCATGATGAGGCGAGTACTGGCCATATGCTTTATCGTCCTCACCACAGGACACTCATGGCGAAGAACTTAGATGCACGATCATGCGTGGATTACGATGGTTGTTTGTCTTAATCTCACGCTCATGCGTAGATTACGATGGTTGTTTGCCTTAATATCACGCTCATGCGTGGATTACGGTAGTTGTTTATCTTAATCTCATGCTTATGCGTGCATTACGATGGTTTTTTGTCTTAATCTTAATCTAACGCGTATGCGTGGATTACTATGGTTGTCTCTATTAATCTCATGCTTATGCGTGCATTACGATGGTTCTTTGTCGTAATCTCGCGCTCATGCTTGGATTAGGCTTGCCGTCCATCTTAATCTCCAACCCACACTCGTCAGACAATTTTTCGTATGACAGTCCATTCTTAGTTTTCGCTCCAAATTCAAATGAAAAGAATGGCTAGACTAGTACATAGAAATTGCGAGATAAATCTTTCTTTATTAATGAATAATAAATACTTTAATATTAAACACAAGCCCATGGCGTGAATGCCAGATGGCGATTGCTTGTTAAGCTTCAAGAAATTTGTAACCCTTGCTTGTGATGGCTGTCACACGGCTAAAAATTTGATAATAAATGAAAGGATGTGTATAATCTCTGATCTTACGCAGCTTAGTTCATCTATAACTGCCGTGTTTTTTTCAATGTTAACATTTTAGCTTAATGATGTTTACGAATATTTAGCAGTTACAATCCATAATTTGAAGCCTTTCTTTTATACATACATGGTCATCCTAGAAATAGCCGTAACTCCAATAGAGCTCATATATTGAGGCCAAGGCGAATTGCAATAATCGACATTCCATTGCATTATATGGGCATCACGGGAAGGAATCTTCAATCATTTACTGACACCGTTCAAAATCTGGTCCAGGTTCAATGATTAGCATTTGTTTATGTTGGCTGGCAGCATCGCAACGCGCATAGTGTTTCCAGTGTGGACGACTATTAATTAATTGTTATGTCGTGGGTATAGTGGCAGCCCAGAGGTTCGGTACTTAATGAAGCACCGTAGTATTAAAACACTTTATTGCACAAATTACAGTAAAACATTGCACAAGGAACAATTCACTCTAGTGGACTTATCGAGATATCTGTGACTCGACACTATCAAGTTTCAGCATGACGTCTCACTAGACCCTTGTTGCCATATTGAAGTCAACTTTCATACTACTCGTTCCTAATCCGCAATCTCTATTCTCGATTCTAACTTTCTCTAAAACATTCCTACAATACAAATTCTAATTAAATACAAATTTACAATACCTATATATTTAATAGAAGCCTTATATTACAGCAGTCAAATAAAATTTACAACAAGCCCTCTACAGTTATGCTATAGCTAGAACACTTCATGTAAGACAAGGCGATGTATAGTTCAGAACACTACTGGCACAGGTACGGTGATGTGTAGTATAGAACATTCCCTGTACAGTCCGAGCGCTGTACATTATATACAGAGTACTTAGTACAAGATGGGTGCTGTATAGTATAAATTAGGAGCTGGATCACATTCCCCGTCTGGCAGTTTATCATCCAGCTGAAGCTTGAGTCGTCAAACATCGCCGCATAATCAGCCTTTGCTTTTATGTTAAATTAGCCGTGNCAGCTGAAGCTTGAGTCGTCAAACATCGCCGCATAATCAGCCTTTGCTTTTATGTTAAATTAGCCGTGCATAATGCGCTGATGCGCTACATACGCTTCTCGAATACCGCCTCCTTTATTTGGATGCAGTATCTATTTTATTATCTTGAACTTGTGTAGAACTAAATTCCAACCTCAATGAGAGCGTAGTGAACGGGCATCTTAATATTCTTAATTTGTTTTCTCTCCGGTTTAACTGACCCGTGAATCACGAGGTATACGATTTTTTGCGAGTCCTCGAAACTTAATTTTCCTCCTTATAGCTTTCGTCATTTGATATGAATAGATTTTTTCTATTGTATCTAAAATCGTTACGTAATTGAATTATCTGATAATAAATTTTTGAAATTTTAGATTTCATAACTTCGCAATTATTTTTCCTCGCTTCTTGTTCACATAGAGTTTTCCCTCTGAAAGACCGATCACCTTGACAACCACAGTCCATTGTAACCACGCCCGCAGCTTGAGTGATGATTTTAGAAATTTAGGGCAATGACTTTTAGCGGTATCCATTGATTGAATTTTCATTCTTCACCTCGATCTATTTGATAAAAATTATCCTGGACTGATGTCGATATCATAGCGACCTGGTGGCGTTCGATCGGCAACTCGGTTGCGTAAAGTAACCTATTGCTGCGGTGTCGCCGCGCGCGTCGTAATCCAGCCAAAATTCTCTTGAAAGTGAGAACTTTCGTTTCCTTCTCATGTTCTTCACTTTTGTATATAATTATCCTTCATGCAATCGGTCGGCCACGTGCATTCGAACTCGTGTTGCAATACAGAAGCCACTTACAGCAGGTCGTCTGCCGGAAATGAAATAGTTAGTGCAATGACTGGCCCTGGTCTGCGATCATTTATTCATTACCGTTGCGGTGGTCAGACGCTCCCTCATTTTGCGAGTGCAAGGCCTCCACAGGACGAGAAAGTCACGCAAAGCTGCGCCCCGTCAGCTTAAATGCGAAATCTTGGTCAAGATATGCAAAAAGTTTTCGTCATATGCTCCTTCAGAATATCTATTAATAATTTAAATCTGCTTTTCGATGTGACATTAATTGGAAAAATGTAAATATCTTGAATCGTTCAATGGCTCAAATCAATCTTATCTTGTGCCTCAGACATCGATATTATTTTTTTATGTATCTTACGGTCTAGAGTTTATCCCAATGTCATACTACTGTGCTTTTAAATCAAGTCTGTATATATTCAGTCGTTTATTGCTTTCGAAGCCACCACTTTTCAAGTTTTGATGTCAATTCGATTTAAAGTATGAAATAGGAGGTGCAGCTCATCTTGCCTTTGGAAAGCTGTGATTTACTACAATTTTTTTCTAGTGATGTGCATAACACTTGCGCCTGGTCATTCTGTGAACGTCGGTTGAGCGTTGTAATTAATTGCTTTGCTACACGCGCTCACTGCACTCATACAGTATAGAAAGAGAAAGTCGCTAGTCCCGCCAAAAATAATGGCATCCTGAATTGTTCCATGCGCTCCTGTTCACCGCAATGGCGCCTCAAAGGACACAACGGCGATTTTTGGTCTTCCCCTCAAATTAACCATCCGTCCCGTCTCAAATTCCATTTAATTTATTATGAATGGATATTTATTCTGAGCTATGTTTTCAAAATGTTTAAAAACAATTTATTCTCACAATGTATGCATAATTGCTATGAACCAGTTAAGGACTTTTTCAGTTGATACTCGTTTATTCGGTTGCAGTATTGAACTATTGTTTTTCTCATGTTTGAACAAATTTTGTTTCCCTCAGGTATTTCATGAAATGTTGTCCTCAAATTTCAGCACAATGGTTTAATGGTGCCAATATTTTACAACTCTTCAGGCTGACAACAGCGAAGGTCTGCTCACCAATGGCCCGTATGGCGCAACCAGCAACTTTCAGCCTTGGAATTGGCGCACTTTTCCTTGCAAAATTTACTGCTATGAGGGAACAGTCGTTTTATGGAGGGTCATGGAGGCAATCGCCGCTCTTCTACTAATTTGTGCTGTCCGGTGTCGGTGGCTGTAAATAGGCTCTTGCACAAACCATGTTCGGGCTCTAGTTACGTAACTGTGAATTAGCTTGCAATTCTCCAGCGTGAAATATGTTTGTATTGTGACTTTTGCTCCCTAATTTTGGAATATCGAAAAGTTTCCTTGCAAAATTTACTGCTACGAGGGAACAGTCGTTTTATGGAGGGTCATGGAGGCAATCGCCGCTCTTCAACTAATTTGTGCTGTCCGGTGTCGGTGGCTGTAAATAGGCTCTTGCACAAACCATGTTCGGGCTCTAGTTACGTAACTGTGAGTTAGCTTGCAATTCTCCAGCGTGAAATACGTTTGTATTGTGACTTTTGCTCCCTAATTTTGGAATATCGAAAAGTTTACCTAAATCTAAGAATGAAGTTTAAATAATTACCAGCAAGCGTATTAGACACCATCGTGTCATGCATGTGCGCACGGATCGTCTTACGCTAATAATGCGCGTATGAATTGATCATTACCCGGATTTTTTCCTCTCTTATACCACCAACCGTGCAAATATGAATATTCGGCTGCCGCGAGTTTTCTGGTGCCACCTGTCACTAAGTTTCGCATGCATATTATTTGTTATAAAGTCCTCGTAAGCTTTATTCAAGTCCACGATTTGGGATCAAAGCTAAGTCAAATTGTTTGTTTGACCAACTTGTGTAACTTTGAAAAAAAATTTATAAGCAAATTTGATGGTAAAGATTTTCCGAACGAGAAAAACACCTGCAATTCTGTGAAACAAAATGCAAAATGAAACTTCATGTGAATATAAAATCACGTGTTTTTCGCAACCACACAAAACTTTAAATGCACCATTCTCGAATAATTTATTTAATTATGAGACAATCATTATTCGTTTCCGTGTTTAAGACATAAAAAAAGACGTTATTCGAGGGGAGCGTTGGAGGCGCGCACGAAGAGTTTGAGGCCTTCTGACCCGTCACGTGCCGGGCGGCCGAGCTGCTGTCGTCCCGTGTACTCTATTGAACTTTTGCTGGCCTCCTTAAGTTTACGTGCATTCCCTCCTAACAAATGTCAGTTCTGATGTAAGAGTCGCTGACGTGGCAGTCTTCTATTCTGTATCTTATTGAATATTTTCAATTTTATGCATTGTGCAAACATCGTGCAAGAAATTCAGAATTTCAGATATGGTTGACAATAGAGTTCAATTTTAAAAATATCATAAATAGGGCTCAGTCGGATCTATTTAAACCGAGTGTTTTCTCGACAATTTCAAGAAGATTCCATTCGATAAGCCACACTGCATAAGCGATTCTACGAACAAGGTGGCTAAGTCCGATGGTCGTTCGTGTAGGAAACATTCTCTTGCTTGTTGGCTCCACGTGGAGTTGAACTCTTCGCGTCTCACGAGCCCAATTGTAGTCTTGAATTGCTCACCGGTTCGTCGACACCTATACTCATACATTACTAAGTACGGGCTTCATTGCACCGAAGCTTAACCTATTCAACTCGCGCATCTCCAGCAAGCCAACATTTATCATATTGCCAAATTCAAATTACCGTCGACAAATCGTGACTGAAGTCCTCTGTTGCTTCTTTGCATCCGAGATGACTCCTTGTACAATTTTATGGTTGGTTTGAGTTCTCAGGAGCGTCTCGGACCACCCATGACTCGAGTCATTTGTCTGTGGCGCTCTCAACTCGAGAGCTTTTATTTAACCGAGCTTGCCTTGTTTAGCCGCACACCCACCGCTGAACGAGATCCCATTTGTCTCCAGCTTGTAAGCGCCTACCCAAAACTCCCGCCTGCCCTAGCTCTTTCCAGCCTGCCTGGGACCATACTTTCCAAATTCGCTAAGTAAACGTAAGTACTTAAGTCCCGTGTACTCTATTGAACTTTTGCTGGCCTCCTTCTTAACTTTACGTGCGTTCCCTCCTAACAAATGTCAGTTCTGATGTAAGAGTCGCTGACGTGGCAGTCTTCTATTCTGTATCTTATTGAATATTTTCAATTTTATGCATTGTGCAAACATCGTGCAAGAAATTCAGAATTTCAGATATGGTTGACAATAGAGTTCAATTTTAAAAATATCATAAATAGGGCTCAGTCGGATCTATTTAAACCGAGTGTTTTCTCGACAATTTCAAGAAGATTCCATTCGATAAGCCACACTGCATAAGCGATTCTACGAACAAGGTGGCTAAGTCCGATGGTCGTTCGTGTAGGAAACATTCTCTTGCTTGTTGGCTCCACGTGGAGTTGAACTCTTCGCGTCTCACGAGCCCAATTGTAGTCTTGAATTGCTCACCGGTTCGTCGACACCTATACTCATACATTACTAAGTACGGGCTTCATTGCACCGAAGCTTAACCTATTCAACTCGCGCATCTCCAGCAAGCCAACATTTATCATATTGCCAAATTCAAATTACCGTCGACAAATCGTGACTGAAGTCCTCTGTTGCTTCTTTGCATCCGAGATGACTCCTTGTACAATTTTATGGTTGGTTTGAGTTCTCAGGAGCGTCTCGGACCACCCATGACTCGAGTCATTTGTCTGTGGCGCTCTCAACTCGAGAGCTTTTATTTAACCGAGCTTGCCTTGTTTAGCCGCACACCCACCGCTGAACGAGATCCCATTTGTCTCCAGCTTGTAAGCGCCTACCCAAAACTCCCGCCTGCCCTAGCTCTTTCCAGCCTGCCTGGGACCATACTTTCCAAATTCGCTAAGTAAACGTAAGTACTTACGATCTATTTTCTTGTCTATGATTGGTGGATTTTGCTTGAAAGGCCATCAATGATTGGCTAATGAACTTACGATCTCTTAACTCTTTTTGAAAGTATGGGCCCAGCTGATGCGCAGACGAATTTCCGTGGCCAGCTTTAGTTCAACAGTCATTTAATTAACTACCGTCAGTCTTTAAGGCTTTTGTGTTGATGATTACAGTGAATTATGCCTCAAGCAATAGCCGCGTTGACACAAATTTTTCATTAACTATCTCGTACTATTAAATGTACAACAATTTGTTATTTGCGCAGGCCTCAAAGCTATTTATTAAGTGTCGAATATGATCTTATCTCATTCATCTCATGTAGACAATTTCTGTAGTCAAACTTGCAATGCAAATACAGACATACCACTTTGTTGGAGTCGTCAAGATGCAGTCGATGATGGAACATCAATCTTTTCATCGCGTTGGAAAGCAATTAATGTGCAAAGCATGCATGTAGCATCGATGAATCAGTGGAACTCGCTGATAAGAATTGCGGTTCTCAACGGCTAAGTGGACCACCGTGGCATTGCCAGTATAATTGCACCGAATATTTCGTTCCCAGTGCAGCCAAGCATAAGCTCACGCTCCGTCACTTAATCACATTCAATATTTATTTAATAGTATGGAAATATTATTAATTAAATAATTTGAATACTTTATTCATTAAATTCTTTGAAAACGTTGTATATTGCATACTTTGAAAACAGTATTATTAATAATGTTACTCGTTTTGTTTCATTTTATTCCCACTTTTATTTATTCAGTGGGGCGCTAAAGTTTCTTTTCAATTTTTACGACTAACTTGCCCTGTATCATCTTAACTAAAACTATTTCTTATTAAATATGAAAGCTTGCCACGAGTTTTGATATGAATCACCAGATCGACTTTCACCTTTCTTAGTGACAGTCCACTAAAAATTTCATTTAAGATGTTGAGTTGAAAGACGTTTCATCAGAAAGAAATTAGATTGTGAAAAGAAAAAACCGGCTTTACAAGGAAAAAGCACAAAAAAGCACAAGGAAAAGCGTTGTATTTTTATTCGCATGTAAAAATAAAACGCCTGGTCCTGCAAGTAAACCCTCGTGAATAACAATATTTGCATTGAGTCATTCATTGGTTAGAGAACAAATATCTCTAACGGTGCCATCAATTTAACGAGGGATGGGGAAATTCCAGCGGTTAATTTTGTGGTAAACTAAAGCATTTAGGTTCTAACTCGATCTTTTAATTTACGCCGTCGTCCCATACTTTCGGGCAACTTAAATCATTTCCATGTGGTGGTGGTGCGGGGCCACAAGGTAAGTGATGAAAAAACAAGAGGTGGCACAGAGTGGCTAGACAGAGGAAGACGAAATAGAAGACAGTAGGAGATAAAGATCTCTTCTTGCGCATAATTTGGTTGTCTGGGTTTATGGGTTAGGTTTGGGCTGAGTGGGGGATGAGGGAGAACTCGTCAGGGCTATAATTGATTTCTATGAGGGAGTGAAGGGGGAATCGTGGGTGTGATTCTAGTATTGAACATGCAAAAGCCGTCGTTGAGAATGTGTTGTCCTATGGTAGTATCACTTGTGATAATTTTTATAACATGGGTGTAGTCCTTGATTTTGATTATGTCTTGCATATGAATTCAGTTGTGCAGTCGTGTGATTTCGTCTTTTATTTCTGTTGGTGTCTTCCTCCCTATGTCTTTGTCTAGTTGTTTAAAACAAATATAGTTCCTTTGGATCGGAGGTCTAGGGTGATAGTGAGTTGCAGATTGATTTTACTGAATTTTTATTTTACTTTCTGTAGTTTTTTGAGGTCAATAATTTGTCAATGGCGTAGGTGTCATCAGAAACAGCGTAGAATCCGGTCGCAGTGTCCTTGAGTCTTATTAATGGGGCGTTGAGGTCTCCAAAGGTTGTTTGGGATATGGCAGGTCGGTCACTTGGCAGTCTAGGGTCTATTTTCTTGAAGTTGAATCATGCAGGTCTGTGGTTTCGAGGGGACTGGTTGCGTTGATGGTTGATGAGGTGGTTTGGAAGATGATGAACGTGGATGAAGTGATGAGGGTGAAGGTTGTAAAGGCCGTGAAGGATTTGTGCCCTTGGCCCGCTGGGACAAGCCCGGCGGGTCCGGGGCTGGAGGAGGGGGAATAATGTAGAAACAGATGTTAAAAAAATAAGAGTAAGTCACAATACCTAGTAAAACGCACTTATTTCAGGGGTTTACAATAAATCTGATAGGTTTGGCACGAGCACAGCGCACTAGACACCAGAAAAACATAATAGCCACGAGGGACCAATTCCATGTACTGTGCTGACTAAATGTATTTGCAGGTCCAATCAACACCCGACAATCTGTAATCGCAGAAAAAAAAAACCACGAGCAAGAGAACGAGTTGTTCGCAAACTCTGTTTGTTCTCCAACCGAAGGACTGCAGTACTCAAATTATTTTCTCATTCCTGCATTTTGGAGGATGGTCCGTTTTAGCACCCTAACGTGCATGGCCTCAAGTCCAGATATTTTATGACTCGTTGGTGTGCTCAGCTTTAACATGGAGTTGTCGTAGGGCAGCGAGGCGTCTCTTGGCCGGTAAAACTATGTTTGTTCTGACATGCCGGAGACGCGCTGTATGGTTCGCTGGAGCTAACCAGTATTGTCTCCTTATAGCAGGGCTAGCATCATCATACCACCTACGCCATGCTTCACTGCAGGTCACCTAACAGTCCCTAAATGAAGCCCTAAAAACTGAATGAAATGTCTTAAATAAAATGCCCGGTTAACAGAAATATGTAACCTGCTTATCCAATTGAGTTAGAAACATAGGCTGACGTTACTCGAGTGCAATAATTCATAATAATTTTACATGCCAAACAAAAACCTCAATTTAATTGGTTTGAAACTATTAACTATTCCAACCATGCAATGCTAGCCCAATAACTAGAAAACCAATGTCATTGAATAAATAAAAACCTAATAAAAAAATTTTTTCCATCGCAATTGACCAATCAACTTCAAACTTGAGATCATACCAACTTGAGATCACTCAGCATTTGAATTTTAATTTTAGGTAGTTCGGATTCCGGCTTCTTTTTTTCTTGAGGTTCAGAACAGAAAACGCTGAAATATATGTTATGTGTTATCAAAGTACTAATTTCGCGTAAAAATGATCCCTCACACTCGCAGCTGGTGTCACGCTTGCTGCCGCTTGCCGGACTCTGCTAGCCCCAGCCCGCCTTGTGTGACCAACACACATCGCTTACCACATTGCAAATATATCGCGTGCCAGAGAAATCTTGGCCCGTCATGCTCTTCCTCTGCGAGATATTCAATTTTAGTGGAGGTGCAACAAATACATTCATGTCTTGCTGTCTTGAGCTTTGAGTTATTTCTTGTAGACTTGCTGCGGTTGACATTACGGTTCTGAATTACCAACGGCTATCTACAAATAAGGGCCCGTTTTCGCACCCTCGTGCTGCTCGCATCTCTGAAGGAAATTTGTAAGCGAGAGGATTTCACCAAATTTTATGCGAGTTTTTCCCTGTTTGCGATCATACTGCTTCTACAGTAATTAATTTATCGCATTTTAATCTTTTGCGACCCCAAACCCTTACTACAGAGATTTAGAAACTTTTTTTCTATTATGTTATCACACTATTCGATTGAAAGTGTTCGGCAGTTGAGATTCAACCATTCAGATCATAAAATAAACGATTTTTTTGCAATTAATCCTAAATTCTCTGTTATTAATTAATATAATTATTGGTATATTATTGGTAAGTTACAGAAGCTCTTCCAAGAAGTAAGTATACAGTGGATTAGAGATTAATTGCTTATTGTTGATGCAACGAATGTGAACTCCTATTGATTCCATGATGGTGCTTTATGGTGTTTTTTGTCGAATTACATCTTCCTAGATTAATTTATCGTATTTTTTCATCTTTACAATATCCATACATAGCATCGAAAAAGTTGCTTAGCTTCAATTTATGGTAGTATATGTTTTGGAAACTCGATTTTTTTACATCAAAATAAGAGATGAACACAATAAAAGTTCTATACTCTAGCTGCCTGTTTTTTCAATCTAACATTTCCAACATTTAGTTTTAACCAAAGATGAAAATCACGGCGACCTTTAACAATTTTATATATGTGTTGTTCAGGGACAAGTGGTGAAAATGAGCATCTCACTGGACACAGCAGTACTCTCTATTAATTGTTGCATGGCTAACCTCTTTTTCAACAATCTATCTTATCGGTTATTTACATACAACCCTTAATATCATTAACCTAGAGGACCATCGATCTCAACTCATTATTTATATTCATTTACCTACGACACTTGATATCATTAACCTATAGTACACAGGACTACTGATCCCAACTCATTATTTATATTCATTTACCTACGACACTTGATATCATTAACCTATAGTACACAGGACTACTGATCCCAACCTCATTATTTATTTTCCAGGGATTAACTAACCACCGCCATGCCCTTCAATCTCTGTTAACTAACACCCACCCTACCTACTCTTCTCATCCAGCCTATAGATCCTAGACGCCAAACTGTGGAAGAGCAGACTGGTGTTGGGACTGGTGGAGGTGGTGGAGGTGATGGTGGTGGTGGTGGTGGTGGAAACATAATGGGAGCTACCAGAGGATA
Source organism: Hyalella azteca (assembly GCF_000764305.2). Lineage (NCBI taxonomy): Eukaryota > Metazoa > Arthropoda > Malacostraca > Amphipoda > Hyalellidae > Hyalella > Hyalella azteca. The sequence goes on from NW_025932501.1 coordinate 197,399, forward strand.
TCGCCGAGTGGAGTCGGCAAGATCGTGGGATGCTGTGCTTGCGGTCAGAATAATTGCTTTTTCTTGCATTTATCTTAAGCCGTGCAAAAATTAAATCGTTTATCTTTTTTAATCACTAATCCATTTTGGTCGGTTATTGGTAACTCAAATCGGGTATTAATTAATGTTAAGTCTTAATGAAAATTATCCACTTATAACTTGACTGTTAAAACAAAAAAAAATCACCATCATTTGAACATAATTTAAATTTTTACTTTCTTTATATTCTTTGTTTTTTTTTTAACATGAACTAAACTTTTTCAATTCTAGTCACTCAACGGTTATTTACTCATGATCATAAGAAATCAAATGGCCAAGTTATACGTGCTAAGAACATAAATTCGCATTATATTGGTGGTAAAACAATGTCACTGAATATGTTAATCAATTTATTCAATTTTTTCAATATTTCATAATACTGAACTGATTTGTATTAAATCAGTTCAATTTATTTGCATGTAACTTTTTCACTATTTTTATCCATCGTATTATTATTAATTACTTTCATTTTTAACTGCAAACAAGATTTAATTTCTGTTTTACAAACCTCGTATCATACTTTAGTGTAGGCTTCTCTTCAACTTGAATCCATTCCAGCTATTGTATACAAATTCGTCGATTTTTGACACTGAAACAATCTAACCTGCCAAAGTAAAACCTTGATTTTTGTCGCCTTATAGTAGTGTCGAACGCATACAAGGAGCTGAAACTGCATATTTCCCAGCAAGATAAAGAAAAATCTATAGTAAAACGAGCTCATCGAAACATTCATTTTCCAATAAGCTAGCTACTTGTTATTTAAATATCACATGACATCGGCGAATATCAAATGTTTAAGGAAAACTTGAATTCCAACATCAAGTTGCGACAGTTCTTCAGTTATTCGGTGCACAACTGAATTGTCAGCTCCATGTTTCGAATCATTGCGAAGGATGGTGCTTACCAAAGTTCGCGACGAGCTCCATCAACAATGTTTTCCTTAGCAACGCTCAAAAAACAGTAATTACGAACAAGCAGTAAATTGGTTCAGATTTTCAACCCCTTATTATTTCATGAGCTATGAACTTTTCGTAAAACTCTTTATTTTTCCGTCTTTTATCAGTAAATAATGCGAAAAATTTCAACTTAAATGAAACTTCACTATTGGTGCTCTAAATATTTTTTTCATCGGCTTCGGCTTAGTCCGTTTATAAATATTGTTAATTCTTGGCGAACATAACAAAACAGCATCGTACACATACGCATTCGATCAAATTTCTTTATATCGGAACTAGCGTCTTAATTCCTTCAATACGATTTTGGCTCACGAGGGCGACTGAACCAACAGCCCTGATCCTACAAGACTGATCCTACAAGACGCAGGTGTAGAGCCTCGACTCCTTTGAGGAGCCCCTTAAAGGTTATCCTGCAATTAGGCTCACATGTTCTTTAGAGGCACCTCATCTTATTATTCCGCTTACTCTTGAAGTCATGAACTGCTCGACAAATTCAATACGGCTTTCTTTTGTCAGCAAGCATGAGTTATATTTATGAACACAAAACACTTTCTTGCGTAGCTCGACTTCTCTTTTGCGATCGCTTCTATTGTTCAAGAGTTGATCGAGAGCTACAAAATAGTTGGGAGTACTCCTCCGCATCTATGACCAGTAACTGAATAGCGCCACATATTTTAACTAGTGACAGTTTGAGAACATATAGAATGAATTACTATTGGTAACTCCGTACAATAACTTATGCCTATTCTAATAATAGACTTTCAAGGCCGACTAAGGTCCTCCGACGATAACGGACTGTATTTTTCCAGCGGCTCGATCAATTCCAAGAAATCAATGCGAGTGCCATGACATATATATATATTTTTTAATATGACAGATCACCTTCATAAGTGTGAGAAAATTTTTGAAGTTCCTGTTCTGTTTTAATTATGTTTTTTTTTTCTACAGGGCATTGTTGAATCCGAAGGCACCTTTACCGGAGACATTTTTAAGCACGACAGTTTTGGTGAGTTCATATTGTTAATTTTTCTTTTACTTTTTGTTGATTTTCTTCGTCGAATATACATTCTCATCGAATTAAATTTGAATGAGAAATATCCAAGAAATTTTTTAGATAATTGCTGTGGGATTCAAGTAAAGTTCTTGATTTGCAAATTGATGTTCGAAACTTAAGTAATTTTGGTAAAGCTGCGAACTTCATTGCCGGTAGTAATTAAACAACTTTCTAGATATGTAGTCAATAATTTTATTAAATAACATTCATGGCATGCTATTTGTTATGGTCGATAGTATTACACACGAGTAGAACAAGATTTTTACATACGGCTTATTAAAAGTTATAAAGAAAATCTAACGACATGGGCCTCTTTTCCACTAAAAAAACCTTCAACTGTAGAAACACTGTGATTCGTTATAATTTTCCAAGCAAAAACCTGATTAATTAAAGCCAGTAATATTATTCTGATTAGCGTGCCAACTCTGATGCTGATCTCCCACCCGATTATGCCCCCCCATATCCTGGCAAGTAGGCCGCCTCTCTCCTCCACATTGCTTGAGTGGTTCACATTTTTGAGATTTTAATTAAAGGGAAGCAGATCGCTCGAACGTTTCAGGCCACCGAGAACACCGACTTTTGCTCGCTAGTTTTCTATTTTATTTCATACACTTGCTGATTCTCGACGATATTACTAGATTATATATCTCGATTTTTACAATTTATGCCATTTAGAAATTTATTGAGAAAGACAATTGGGAAAATTCAACTTGTGAAATTCTATTTTTTCAATTAAAATTGTTCGTGTTGAGTTGCAATTCAGATAAATTACTTGTCCGTGACTTGCCGATGTGCGCTGACTTCAAATAGAAGTAATTCTTTCTAATAGTTTTGAGCAATGTTGAGTTTTAATTGTGTGCAAAATCCCTTCATAACAGTAGTTTCTATACGTAAACTGGGCTTGCCATCTCAGGTACTTCCACCAAAATCTTTCAGAATTGTTAAACGATTTGCGAAGAAAATTACTAAACATGAAATCATCATCTACATACACGTGAACTTTTTTATAATTTTAGTTGATATAATAATGTGGGGCTGCCACTTGTGCGCTTGAAATGAACCTCAGTCGCTTAGAGATTTATCCTCATATCAAATCACTTCGTTGCTACGCACCTCAGGTGATGCTCTAGACAAGTCGACCTTTAGACGCCGCCTAGTTACTGCAAATAATAAGTTCTGAAATGTATTGACTGTTTATACTGTCATTTGATTTTTCCGGCATGCTAGCCGCCTTTGAGACTGAATTGAGCCTCCACAGTTGGCTCCACAGATATAGGGTGCTTTATCATAAAGATGGACCGGTTCAATCGATGATCTTTAAATGCGAGACTTGTCATGGTCCCATTTAAACGACGAGTCTATTGTGACGGCAGTCTGCGATAGCGCGCAACTTCCTTACAAGGAGCCACGTCGTTAAACTGATAATTTTATGTCTCCTACAGAACCGTCGGAGAAAATCAAAGTCTATTTTCTATCGACAGCAACGGGTGCGTGAAAGCGCAGCTATGGGGGCGAAAAATCATTAATTGGGCAAAGCGTTGACTTTTTTACAACTTGACCGAATCCATGTAATCTCTAACTACCATTTTAAAAACCCATAAAATGAAGGAACCAAATCAAATGAATTTATTTTCACAGATATAACACAGATTTAATTTCACTGTCGATATAAAATTATTATTTTCATTATAAGATTGATTTTTGCGACAGGTATTTAAGTTTTTTAACTCAAAAATTTAATTTTAGTCCTGGAGCTTGTATAACCCTTTAAAAATGCTAATCGTTCAGGCAAATAAGAGATCAGAAACACAGATGGCTTTTCGTTATTAGTTTGGGTGAGGCCTGTTCTTATATACAGCAGCCTTTCATGGTCGCTCTCTGCGGTGACAGCGCCGAGTGATCGAACATGAAATTCCAGGAAGCCAAATTTTCTGATACAGTTTTGGCCTTCCACTTGACTGGCTCAACAAATTGATTTGGCTTGTGAGGATACAATGTATTAATCGCTTGAAAGGCCTGCTATCTCCAATGTAATCTCGGCTAGGGCGGGTGATCGTTTACAACCAATTTAATCAACTTTATCTAATGCCCACTATAGTTTAAAATGCTCCTGCGGCCGTAGCTCTAAAACAATTGGGCTAAATCAATAGTAGATTCAAAGCATATTTCCATTTAAGAGACTCTACTGTCGGTAAAATTATCTGGCAATTTCTTTTTCAGGTATTTTACAGATCAAGAATTTGTTGCAAGTATACAAAGAGATCAAGTGACACAAAATAATCAGAATCTAAAATTTCTCGCGCAATACTAGAGAGGTTACTCATATCCACTAGATGCATCTAATCAATCACAAAACAATGCAAAACTGTTCATTATTTCTCACGTGCAACTGTAAATGAAGGCAATGACCACAATATGTGCGTAGCTTTTAAGAATGCAAGACATAGTCAGTGTTATCTTTTATCTCAAGAGCTGCATATGCAGTCGATTGATATTATCAGTGATACGAAGGAAACATGCTGGGCCAAAGCTGCTGCAGTTATTATTCTGCTTTCTTCCGTGTTCAACCGGACATCTCTAGAAATTCGGTTTACCGAAAATTGTCTTATATAGTTCGTTATTGAGTTAATATACAATCGTTTATCGAAAAATTGATATCATCGGGCCAATGTATTCACATGAGATTGAGTAATAATTTTCCCTGCTAAACTCATTTAAAGCAAATGGTGATAACGATTTATGCGTTCAGTTCATAAGAGCTTTGACGAACATTGCTCTGTCTTAAGCCGGCATTCTGATTCCTGGTGCGTTCCTATATAATATAAATTATTTAACTACATTGCCATCATTGTGCCGTCAATAGCTTTGAAGTTACAAATTGTCGATTTTGGAGATTTTCCACGTTGTGAACATCGTAAGGAGGCTGAAGCCATTTGAAGTCTAAAATATCTTGAAATTAGTTTTGCAGCATAATGATAATACGTATTATCGGGTTCATTAGGCATGATCTTGACTCTCTAGCATATATCGATGTATAATGTTACTTCCGGTTCAAATCTGACTAATTCAAACGACTTCGATACAATATTGTACTTACATTGCCATGAATCTTCCATTTCTAACCTAAGAAGTGACTTTAGCTTCTATTTCTAAGAACTATGATGACGAAATGAGTGATTATTAAAAAAAGTATTTATTTCATCCATCTATGACTACTGTTGTCGATAGCTTGAACTCCTGTAGATCTATCAATACTCTTTAATGATATTGCTAACAGGCCGTTAGAACTCGCAAAAATAATCAATTATACTTTATTTTCTCATCATTATTTCAATGCATTCCAATTGTAGGCTTATGCTGTGAACAAAATCATCAGTACTTCTACTCATCCATCGAACCCCCAATCATTTTTGACCAGGTCTGATATCTAGTTAACGTAATTCCTTTATCCTTCACTCATTGATTTAGAGCACCTGAATAACCCACGCATTCGATGGCCAGGCCTGAAGAGCGAGAAAGGCATGGGGCTGAACGCGACTAGTTAACTTAATTTCTTTATCCTCTACTCACTGATTTTATAGCACCTGAATAACTCACGCATTCGATGGCCAGGCCTGAAGAGCGAGAAAGGCATGGGGCTGAACGCGATGCCGAGCGGCAACGACGTCTTCTGTTCGGTGCCGGGTCGCCTGTCGCTGCTGTCCTCGACGTCCAAGTACAAAGTGACCGTGGCGGAGGTACAGCGTCGTCTCGCGCCTCCTGAGTGCCTCAACGCGTCGCTGCTGGGCGGTGTCCTTAGGAGGTGAGTGCTCCGCGCAGTCCCGGTTTTATTATTGTAATATGAATACCCTTTAATCAATGTTTATCTTCATGGTTTAGTTTTTTTTCTTTGCAATGAACACTATCAACTTTGATGCACATTTTTTCCAAAGTCAATTCTTTACAATAAAAGTGTTACGACTAATGGCATTTCGGAAGTGTGTACTTTCACCCAAACGCCAGTTTTCTACAATTATTATTATTTCAACTGATATGAGAAGATGGATGGGAATTTAATTCACACTTGTAAAAACTTTATTTGAGCTCTGATTTTGGATAGAGATTATAGTTTTTTCAATCTTCAAATCATCGATTGCGAATTGGTGGCAGAAATAAATTTTTTATGCGCGTCAATCGAAGAGCAAATTTTCGAAACAAATAAATCGGTGAGTAAAATTTCGAAGCAAATAAAAATTAAGGAAGGTCCTGAATTGCAATGAAAGCCTGAAGAACAAACCGCCGGACCGTTATGATAGGAGCGCTGGGCAGCTTCCATGCTTGACGACTGCATGGTGCAGCCTAGGCACGAAATTCTCTTCAAATGCAATAGTAAACATCAATCACTCGTAACCACAAGCCTCCCTGAAAGCTTGCAAATATTGTCGCGCATCTTTCACTTCGGTGAACGAACAACTTCGTAGATTTAAGGATGCTCTCACTGAGCTCAGGAATACAACTAATTTATCCCATTTGATGCAGTCTGCCTCGTTAAGCAACAACAGCCTTTTGTAGTTCACAGTCTAGTCTTTGATTATTATTTCATTCAATCCATACCGAACGACGGATAAGTGAATTAGCAAAGTTCGAACACTCTATGTACTTTTCACCGACTAATTATACTGTTTTATTCGTAATAATACTTTAGACGTGAAAATTATTCTCATCATGTTTATAATAAAGGCATTGAGGAACAACTTTATTCCAAAGGTTAAGATCTTCTTCAATACTAGTTTCTTAAGGTTGTACAATATATGTCAATAAATTTTAGTTTAACTTGTACTAATAAGACGTGGGTTCTTCACATGTGACCAAAAAACTGTCCACAAAACTGTCCTGCTGCTGTGCCTTCAAATTATTAATGCTATATCCTTTATTAATATATTGTTCTTATTATATGGAAAGAAATTTCGAGTTACTGCTTGATAGAAAATGCAAAGTTCGACAACACTAAACTGGCTTACGTTAATTCATAATAGTTTCAAGCGATATCTCTGGATTTTGACGCCTGTCTGTCAAAACAAAAAGTTTTCTCGTCGATTGAAGGATCGACCAAGACGCCGGTGCAGTTTTTTATGATATTTGCGAACACTTAAAGAGTCAATGATGCGTTGCAAGCTAGCGACAAAGCAGCCCCCAAATTATAGTTCTCTGCAGCTTAGCGAATAGTCCATAAAATATAAGGCTTGATGCATTTGAAGCAACACACATATAATTTGGCAAATATCTTGCTATAACCAAAGATTTTGAACGATGTTCCGTTATTTCTCTTTGTTTCTTGTTGTTTGGAGCATTTGGATTCATTTACAAGTCTGAAATATAAATAACATTAATTGATAGTAACAAATAACTTTTCCAAATTCAATTTTATGCTCCGGTAGAAAGTTTTTTAGCTTTCAAACTAATATCTGCTGGAGAAATCTGGAACAAGAGCAATGGTCATCCCTTCTCTTGTCGCAATCAACGCTGTCTGTCAATAAGATTTTCTTCCTACCCTATATACACTCGCGCTGGCAGAGATGTTCGTCGCGGACGCAGCTTTGTTTCCAAGGAGATTTACAGCGCTGCAATATCGAATAACGGACTCGATGCCAGTACTTATGCGGCGCGCGATCATCATTGATGGACGGTAATGGATGCATCGAGCAATTCTAGCTCCATCTGAAGCCGTACTGTGACTGGCGTTGCCGCTACTTCATATACCGTGCTTAGTATCGCTTCCATGTAAAATTGTAAGCGGATTATCACTGGCCGAACAGTGGCCATTCTGTGGTAAGCGATAAACCGTCCGCGATGAATGTAACCACTCGTCACCAGACTTTCTAACGCCAACTTGGCATTTCGCTTAGTTAAGAAAAGGTTTTCTTACTTTTCAGTTTGCGCAATAATTTTATAGCTGGACAATTCGCATCAAAACCTTCCCTCCATGAAAATATTGTCTTGGGGGAAAGCTAAACGTATTGTCTTTAATGTCTATTCGAAAGCTGATTAGGAATTACGTGCAGCGGAAATCCTGAACAACATCAAGTACTTGGATCACCAACAAAAAGTTCAATGACAATTTTTACGAAGTACAAGATTTCGTCGTTCTCTTCATCCTCGACTGTCCTTAATTGTGGGGATTACTCGTGAAGCATAGCTTAGTGGGAGGAACTGGAATCAATCGAGAAAACTTTCATTTTTATCTGTTGTTTTTTGCTCCATGATAGTATTCCTCTTAATTTTTAAAAATTAATTGAAGATCGTATACGTACGATCAGTCGGTCAATAATTTTTAGCAAACGGATATATATTATTTGCTCACTCCGCACGCATGAAATTATGGACCAAGATATGACTAAATTATGATCAATTTTATTTAGAGCTCACACAGTTGGAGCAAGCAAAAAGAGCCCTTGAAAAGTTTTGCCTGTGCAAGCCTCAGAAAATTGCCACCTAAGCGTCCACTTCCCTTCATTACTGAGACATTTCCTATGGCGCGAGCTATTGCCGCTCGACCCTCAGCTATGCTAGCACAAGCGGCCTCCTTACACGTCTGCACCCTAGAAATGACAATCTGGAATTGCGCTATTAACTAACACGCGGGAATTTTTTTATTCACCAGTAAACTACCGTTAGATTTTGAGGTAGGGCTGTTGTAAAAAGCCGGTAAAATTAGTATATTGGGATTGCGAGAAAGAAATTATCACACATTTTTCAATATTATGAAGTTTTTTCATCAGTATTGTACTGATGAAAATATTTTTTTCATCAGTATATTAAACGGCCATGAGCGACGGTGCGAATAAGAATTTTAAATTTTATTCATAAAAAGTTACTTTTAACTAACGTTTATCCCGGAATGATTTTCCCAAAAAATACAGTTGACGTAAATTTATGCGTTTTATTCGATTACGCGCATTCAAATATTTGAAAATGTCGTGGAACATGAGAAATTTTCAAGAGAGCTACGATTCTAAGAATGATGCAATGACAAAACTAAAACAATTGAACAAAATATTTCAGAATGTGCTTGAAGTTATCAATAAATAATACTATGTCAGTACCTATCGTGGGTTTACCGAACAGATAATGCACGACTGATTCAATAAAACCCACTCATGTAAGATGTCTTGCATGTGCTCGACGTACGACCCGACGCAGAGACACGTAATTACCGGACAGTAAAAGATGCCCGTCTTAGCAAACCGCACGATCCCCCAACATTCCGTGCTCTTGCTACAGTTTCGCTATACTGCCGATGACCTGTCGTCAGAATTTATGGTTATCGGTCTCGAATTTTTTTCTTGGATTTATTCATTGCCAACAAAACTGTTGAATTAACCTTCTTTTTTAGTTGCCCATAAGCTGGCTTCATTAAATGTCAACGTATTTAAGATAAAAATGTTAGAACTCATGACCGCTACGAAAATCGCGAATACGACTTGCGTATTCTGGTGACGGTTATGGTATTGTGGTGCAATATTTTATTAGAAATGTTAAGAAAACTTAAGAGTACAAGCTGGAACGCGGAAGTTTACATTGATCCATTGTTTTTCATTAAGACACTGATAATGAAATCGATTAGAATAAATTACTGAGAGAAGGAACAAAATAAAAGCTTGAACAAAACAGTAAACTTAGGTTTCTTACAGATGATGTGTGGTAGGATGATGCTGCGCTTCAATCACCAAGAAATATCCTGAATGGAATATGCAATGAATGTATACGCTCTCAATATATGTCAAAAATAAATTTACTATGAAACTTTCTCTACTGACTCCATCATTACATTACCTCAAACGAATAATAATTGATTTTGTTTGAGTTTTTCCTCGTCTTATTACGACAGCGTGGATCTTCTCGTGCTTCTTGCTACGTCAAATCTTGAGACGCCTGTCAAGTTTTTAAGCCGTCAAAGAAAATCGCGAACGGTTATCTCGGGGCTCGAATTACTCAAGACCCTGGTTTTTCTCGATGCCCTCAGCGTGTATAATTATTATCGATGATGAGGTCCATTATGGCCGGTATATGCGGCCATAAGCTCTTCATAAGATGCCTTTTATCTGCTGCCTCAATGCAAGTCAAAAATACTAAGCTCGAGCGAGTAGAATTGAAAATCACGCACACTATTTATGTAAAATTGTGCTTCAAGTTATCATGAAATAATTTTCCTACCACGCGACATAATCAAGTTCGATTCCTTCTCTAAAAATATTTGAATTTAATTCATTGACCTTAGCGACAGTATGGATAAGAGTGACTCCTGACGTCTTGGTCTTGCTTCAGGATACCAATTCACCTCACATTCATGCAGCAGCTAATATCGGGCATCAGGCACATACACACTCTAGAAACAGCCGGTGTTCGTTTCAATTACCGTTACAAACACATTGAAGTCGTGGCACTGTAATGTCAGGACACGTTCCGATATCGTGACAGCTAAGCAGCTGCTCTCTGCCTACGCCTGTTAAATCTTGCGTGCCCTGGCCTCATTTCTTGCAACCAACGGTTACATGAGTCCGACACTGAGCAGTTTTCTGCGTTACGTGAAATGACTCTGGCAATTCAATAATTGCAATTACATTCAATGTAACATCTTATAAACTTGAAAACTGGATGATTTTTCGTTTACATCAATATTACTCTTCCGCTAAAAGAACATTATTTTCTGATACGCTTGCGTTCAGCTTTAGGGACAGACCGACGTGCTAGGATCTGTAAGAACTGGAAAGCACCGCGCCCCAGCCACTACACTTACTGAACACGACCGTACAAGACCCGTCCGCTGCGCAGGGCGTGTCGGAGCCACTTCAGAGTCACGACTCTGGCCTGGATGAGAATTATTAAGCCTCGTCTGGAGGAGCCTAGCGGAACACGGCTCCCATAAGCCTATGCCAGTTGCGCACGGTTAACGTAGCGCCCCAGTTGAGTTCTGTTGAGTTGATAACAGTGATAGCGGAGTCGCATTCGATAATGCATCGATTATAATAGGATGTGTTTTATTTTTAAATCGATATTTATCAAGCGTCATCTCAAAAGCCTTTCTTGGAGAATATAGAAATAAATATAATCTCATTTAAAATCCAATTCACATTGGGAATAGTTCGTTTAATGAGAACAGGCTCTTGAACTATATTCCTGTCCGTTAACTTGAGATTTTCCGTTATGAAGCAAAATTTATTTGTTGTTTTTTAATTCTTAAACATCGCTTCCGCCGAATCGAAACATATCTACACAAGGCTACGGATGTTATTTAACTCGTATGTAACAACAATATTAAAATCTCATGATATGCATGAAAGCTTTGAGCAACAGAATCATTGGGTAAATATCCAGATTCTGAGAATTTTTACGTCAAATTCCTTTCGGTCAAATGAAGTCTATCCCGACAGAAATTTGTTTGGGTGCGAAATTCCGGTGGTTTAGATGATGTGTTTGGCATGTCATCACAACCGCGATTCTATTATACAGCACACATCGGTCGACGAAGAGAAATTAAATTTACATCAACTCACACCATCAAGGCCAACTTTCTTACGAGGAAGAAGTCGAACGCACCAAACAAAGGCTATGTCCTCAGTCCGGCTTCTTTATATTTACCGGAGCTAAATTACTGATAATGACCGTCTCGCTGGCTCCAAGAATTACTCATGTACGGATGAAAGCAATCAAGTGACCCTACGGTTCGTTCTTCACAGCCACACGCATGACACGTACGGAGAAAGCAAAGCTGTGACTTGCGCCGTAAATGATGGCTCTTCACTTTAATCGCTCAGAAGCGATTCGTCTCTCGCGGGCAAAAATTTTTGAATGCAATTCTAGCCCAAGATGGTTAGGCCAACACAGTCTATGATGGTTTTGACGGGCTAAATTGGCAATGAATAGTCGTCGTTTTGGCCATGAATAATTATTATTTTGTTATAAATACGTTTATTTTGTTATTTAAATTTACGTCCTAAGTTCGATACCAAGATCTTTTGCGACAACGCGCTTATTTATAATAAGAATTTCTCATTGGCCTATCAAGTAACTTATGAACTAGACAGTAGCATGTACAAAGTTATTGGTAAATATGGTGTGAGAAATCTTTTTGAAAGTATCAGATCAATAACTGATGCAAAACTATTTCATCACCAGCGGAGCGCTACAAGACAGCTCCGGCAACATTGCTCTTTCTGACGCAGGTTAAACTGTGGTTGAAATGTACAAGATAAGTTTCATGTAGCCGTTCCAAAACATTCAGTATCCCTAGCTGCCAACAGTAAAAAAAAAATGTCTATATGCTTCTCGTGTAGAGTACATGGAAGCCTAAAGCTAGATGTGGCTCTGTCTGTCTTGATGGCCTGATCACGAGCTGAAAAGTTCTAAGGCGAAGATGAGTCTGCGTTACAGGGCCTTTAGCTGTGTATAATGAACTCACATTATTTAACTCTTATGTTCCATTCCCATTACACGTTACTCACTGCCTCCGAACTATTTCGCGTGGAAAATTGTTCGCTTGCATGAGCAGTTCTTTTATCTTAATTCTATCCTAAATTTCTCGTTAGATCATATTAAGACTTACATTTCAAGGGAAACGTAAGCAAATTATTCTTAATTTTATTTGTTTAGCATTATGTTCTGCGTCACGTGAATAAATAAATATATTGAATAGAACTAATTTCAATTAATTTATATTTATAATTTTTTTAAACACATATAGTCGCGCTTTGCAAGTTCGCAGAATCTACACGTAATGAGAATTCTTTTTATTAACGAAAGACTTTCGTCTCGCTAAAAATGTCAATCCTGCGTTTGAAGACAAAATCGACGTTTATGCAAACATTCGACATAATAAAATTGCACGATCACTCACTTGTGAGATTCAAGTTGACTCAGAAAATCAATGTGTTTTCGAGGGCCGACCCAAACGATGGCTTAGTCGCATCGCTACCTCCCCTGATGACAGATTTTCTGGTCGAGCGCCCAGCGTGATGGGTCCTGATCGGAAACCTCTCCTCTGCAACCTTTCCTGATCATTTTACCCGTGTGATAAACACATCACTTGGTATCAAAACTAAGTTCTAACCCTCTGTCTGAATTAATATTTATGATGTGCGATAAATGGAGCCATATTCAAATGTTGACTCAATAGAATGGGTATTTATAAACGTGTACCAATGAATTCAGTGGATTTTACGAGGTGAACGCCTCCGAGTCACAATCATGTAATTTAATTGTACTTCACCGCTCTATCTCATTTAATTTTTGTCCAAAACGGGCAGTTATCTTACCACTCAATCAAACTCCTGCAGTGTAGCGAAAAAGCCTTATCAGTTACCATCTTTGGACAGAATCGTCATTTCTCATTTCCCGTAAATAAATGCTTCCATTGACCCAGAGAGAATTTTGGAAACCTAACGATCGAGCGGGCGTCACTGCCGCCTCTAACTGCTCCCCTTCTCGATCCAAGTCGAACACGCAACAAGTTAGACTCCTCGTCAAAAATCATCTCCCTTTTTCCTCTAGAACTGAAGTTGTCGAAAACAACGATCGAGGGTTCTTATTCTGAAACTTTTCGTGAACATGGGAAAGACCGTTGCAAAGTTCAAATCAGTGCCTGTTATTTTAAAACGCGTTTGTCTTGTTTTTCACAAGTGTCTTCACGGCGAGGTATCGATGTCAAAGCACAGTATGAATGCGATACGGAAGATGGTGGGAGAAATACTTCGTTCGTAGCGTGAAAACTTTCTCTGAACACTGTTATCTCAAAAGATGAGATCAACTGTAATCCATTTAACGTATTCGAACGATATGGTTGTTAAACTGCAATGAAGTGTCAACCGGAAGTGAACATGTTTGTTCTTTTGATCTCAGACTATCTTCAATAAGTGTGTTATCTACTAATTAAACAGAAGCAAACGAGTCTCGACAACTTGTCTTGGTAATTTTTTATGTGGTATTCCAAGAAGTATAGCTTCCTGTGCTGGTCAGGTTCCCGCGACTTGTTATCTGAAGCGCTTCCTCCGCGAACCCAACTAACGTCTTCTATTAGCTTTTTGCGTCCAGTTTCTTGCTTTCGAAGCATCCCTCGATAAAAAGATGCTGTAAAAGGTTTTTGCAAAAATTTTGATACATTTTGTTGCCAATAAGCTCAGAGTAAATGACCTAATTAGCAGATCAACTGAGACGATTTGCATAAGAATTTATAACATCGCAACGTCTTCATTGCCATTCCATCTCCCGAAAAAAGTCTATAGAATCTAAAACGCTCGAAATGAAGATTGATTAATAACTCTGAAATCTTATTCTTTTATGCTCACCCACTTATGTTAATCAGGCAAATTTAATGTGAAAATGCCTTGCAGTGTTACATGTTATCAAGGCGAACGGACCGCGCAGGGTTTCATTATTTTTTTTAACAAATGGAGCATCCAGATTTAGTTAATTTTCCGACGCTAAACCTCTATAAAACAAAATCTAGTTTACTGCATCGATTCGTGTTAGTATGCTCCACGAACATACCCTACATTTTTATCGCAATCTACGGTGTTTTTTTTTCAATTAATTTAGGTAATAAGTTGCTGTTGGGTTTAATAATAACAATGCATATATTTTCTCGAGCTTCTATTCATTTTTGGCTGTACTCTGAATGTCTTCATCTCGTGTAAAATATGCCTACCGTCAAACGTCATGTTCTGCTGCCGCTCCCCTTGTTAACATCTCGTGCCGGATATTAACATACACACTCTTGACTAGTCCTCCCCTCCTCGCTCAGTGCTCTCAAAGCGTTGGCGTTTTACTCCACTTGCGTTACAATTGGGAGTCATTACTTATAAAAAGACACGTGCGTGATTAGGACACAATATATCATCATTCGATTGTTATCCTTGAGATATTCATGCTTAATATCGTTTCATCATTTGTCACTTGCAAACTACAAAAAACTACGCAACTACAAAAAGGTGCGCCGGTATCACTTCCAGGGCCCGCGAGAATAAATGAGTTCCAGAGCAGTTGGAGATTTTTTTCTTAAGATGATCGCCTGACCTTCATCCGTGGTGCAAGGACCACAAAAAATTGTCGATATTTCGGGTGTTGCAATTAAATTCGATCATTTACAGTCTGTATAATGAACCACAAAATCAGCAATGCTTATCTTTTTATTAATTCTGCAATTTGCTGAATATGTAATTAGAGCCCCTTCTTCCCATGACTGACTGTCATTCTCATTTCCCAAAACAGCAGTTCCGCGTGTTCGAATGTATTGGTCACACTACTTGTGTATACACTCCAGGGGCCGGATTATCAAAACTTCGTAACTTTTTGTACTTACGACAAAAAAGTTCTGTGGTACGTAAATACACCCTAATTTTGGCATTATCAAAACTTTCGTACGCAAGTCTTAGCTAAAAGCCTAAATTNTGGAGTATTTTCTTTCCTAATCGATTATATGTTTCACATTTTTAATGTCCGAGGGTTTAGGTTCGCGGGGATTATAAGATGTTACACTTACGCTTCAAATTATACTGATGCTGGAGTTACAACGACCGATAATGACTTACCAACATGCTTCTAAACGTTATACTCGAAGCAAGCATCAGCTCCCACCTGAGAGCTGTGCAAGACAAGACCGATGGACAGCTTGCAGAGGAAAAAGACGCGGGCAGCTCATCAGCATGAGTACCTCACATCCTGCCATGCCTAAAGAACAACAGGTGGTCAGCGGCAAGCTTGTCTGGAAAACGTGGCCGATTTGACTCCTTAGGATCCAAGAATTGAGGTGGGGCCTCGCCCGCGACCGTTGGCAAGAGAGGCGGAGTTTTACGATAGAATGGGAGGAGCGAATTGCTAAGTGTCTCGAACTTATTGCAAACAACGAAGTTTAAATAGCTCTCATTTAGCGATTATGACCTACAATAAAAGTTGATCGGCGTTCGGCTGCTCCAATACCTATGGACATTTTTCACTGTCTAGCCTACGCGTCTCTACCTCCAGTAATGATCGACAGAAAATTACGAGTAAGAACATTTTCCCTTGAAATAATTTTCATGTGTCGTATGAAACAATTTGTGTCCGATGACTTCTAAATTATACCGAGCAGAAAATTCATTCATATGTTCTACCTTGAGCGCGATTCTGCATAAAACAATTAACCTCAATGTACGCTGAACTGAGTCAGAGGTGCTAATAACTAAATAGCTCACTGACTATTAACTGTGTCGTTTCTGTCTGATTTTCGAGTCTTTCTAACTATACCTGTACAGTAAAAGCAAGCTGAAGGCAGTTCTTCCTCGATTCATGATAGGAAAGAGCTATTGGTTAAATTGGGATTGTACCGACAATTTTTATCCTCAGGCTACATATACGTGCTGGCTTCAGTCAGGTGATACTAAAGCGTCCGTTCGGGTCTCGAATGTATCGCATCTGCCTGGGGCGCAGCTTGTCCTGCTAATTTCCGCCGCTACGCAAAGTTATAACCAACTCTCTCGATCACATTATACTGATTGAGTAAATTTACTCCGGCGTAGTTTTTCTTCACTTTAAACTCTAATTTTTGCTTTGCTACTTCATTTAATACCCCGAATATTGATACTTTCATTTTTGCTTCGGAAATATTTCAAGAATTTAGAAATTGTTCTTACAGTGACTTTGATGAGGTTATTTCTTTGTGTGCTCGCATTTTCCGATGTTGGAAAAATTTCACGCTAATTCGAGCAAAAACGGCAAGAAATTTTTTGCACTTCACCCTGTGCCAGGATTTGTCAGTTTTTCCTCGCGTGTGTTAAGATTTGGAATGTCCGTATTTTGGACTTGGTTTCTGCGTTCTCACGGGCCGAAACTGCCAAGATGCCGACCACAGGAAGCGCAGGGTCAACGAAGGTCTCTTCGACATCGCTCCAGAATATCTCTCGTCTCATGGCAGTTTTTTCATTCTTCGTTTCTCGAATTAGTTGCTCCTCTTAACTTGGTTTTATGATGAATGTTTTTTTTTTTGCTATTTTTACTTGGTAATATAAACAAATAGCAATTACTTTTGCTATTTATTTTTTATTTATTGGCAAATATTTATAGATGACGAGTTCTGAACGACAGTCGTCTTCGATATACTGCAGTTATTCTTGAATTATGATCAACATACCATTAAGATTTGTCATTAAATTCCGTTAAAATAGGTTTTTGTAAAAAGTTTATTTCCGACCCGACTGAAATGTACCGGCGCATCTTATCATTCTTATGAAATTTATTTTCCTCTGGTCTCCTCCTTTCTTCCTTTTTGGTCTAGTTTTAATCATCCTCATACACAGTCATGCGTTGACTCTGCATCTATCATACGCTCGCTCTCAAAGAAGATGAAATTAAATCTTTAAAAAAATTTCAGGTGCATCGTTTCCACCCCAAATTATTTGATACGCTGTTACGTTGCATCGTATAATGAACAGTATATATTCCATTGCGAATTTTTTTGAGAAGACATTAATTGGGAAACGTCATTCTTATATCAGACGTAAAAATGGAACATGTGCCCGTAGCCATTACGTAGCTCTAGTTTTTAGATATAATAATCACCTCGACTGAAACCCATATACCATTACTGAGCCAAAAACACACCTTGGCGCGACTCTGGTAATAGAGCTCAAATTGCTACCTCCGCACTCTCCTGGAATGATGAAGCAGATTACTGGAGTTTGGCTTGCTGTGGTATCGCGCACAGGCATCTGCTCCGAGCTGGTGCTCCAGTCAAGACTTGGGCCATGGATATCTTGCAATAACACAAGCCTGCCCTCATCTTCATGATTTTTGGCTTATTGGGGTCTCCTCCACTCTTCGTTATCTGTAGAAAATATCTCAAGTTATTTTGATACACGCCTTGATTGTGTCACTTATTACTTTCGATAAGATTTTTTTAAGGGCATCACTTGCTACGTAGATACGTTTGCGGTTGAAATGTGAAAATATTGCATTTAAATACCCATTCGAAATTTACTCATGCCACAGCAAAACAGAATGAAAGTTTTTCCCTTAACAGGCTGAAGGAGTTCATACCTGAAGCTTCTGGAAATGCCAACCATTTGCAAATTGTTGCTTATGAGCAGTTGCTCCACCCACCCACTCGGACGGGTTATCATAATTACTTGAGAGGCCTCGGTAAAACGTCGACCTCGGGAACGTACTAATTTTAAGACAATTTTCATGTTTCCCGACGCATTTTTTGCAAGCCTAACAGCCTGATAGCTTGCAACTACTAAATTTAACATTAACACATTGGCTAAATACGATACATTGTCTTGCCAGCCCATGCAACGTAGAATTACGGATTGATTTCATCATCAAAGAACTCATTGATGCCACATCATGTGACATCATGCTCCATCGGCCAGTCTGTGATCACTAATATCACAGTTCTCCGCCTTAGACCGTCCAAATGCGAACAGCAGCAATTTTCCCCACCACTATCCCTCCTTCACCAGCACCATCACCTCCTTCTCCAGTACCACCACCACCACCACCACCACCATCAGCACTGAATTATCTCGAGGGGCAATTACCCGACGCTCGGTCGAGAAGCTAAGGTGGAGGAGTTCTTTGGAAGATCGAGGAGCGGATGTTGTGGTCAGTGCTCCTGCAAGTCCTCATCCCTTCTCACAAGACGCGACTCGAGGTCATATCACCGCTACCTATATTCTCTCAGCTAATGCGTTATTTATGAAGCGCTGCGTTCACTGGAGATACTATAAACGATTAATCTCTAAGTGAAAATTAGTCATCGCTGGGAAGCGAACAGCAAGGATCACTGATGCACTTGTCCTGTAAAGGATCACTGATGCGATTTCTGGTACGCAGAAGCATATATGCCAGGCTTTTTTTATGTTGTTCGTACGCAGTTTCTTTCAGTTTCCTTCCAGGTTTTCAATCCACTCAGATCCTCTGCGATAGCCCTACCATAGTCTCACCTCTATAGGAGGTGTAGTTAGCTAAGTCTGTTGATTAGAATGGAGAAGCGACTTTTATCTCGAGGTTCAAAACGGCGCTGGAGGCAAAATGAGCAATGATTCATAGCGCAAGGTGGCCTATCAGGCCGCTGCCGCGACAGCCTTGCCCCGAACTATGTGCCGCCACCTGCCAGCGCTACGCCACCAGCTTTGAAAGAAGAGTGCAAGTGAAACCTACCGCAACACAAGGAATACAAAATGCATTCTTGCAGGCCTGACAAACATCTCAATCCATGTGGATGAGACATATGGGACGCAAGTCTGATCTAATTAGCGATAGGTGTAGAATATAATAGTTTGTCTTGGCAATTTCTTGATCATTTAATTAGCTTTACAGGACAATGAAGGCTTTGTGCCCAAGTTTAAACAAGACTGAGTTTAATCTTCATGAGCTGCATAATTTATTCCACTATACTTCGAATGTACTCAATTAGGCTGACTAAATTTTTTGATAAGGGTTTAGGCATAGTATTTGAAACTAGGATTCAGAAATATTTTTCGTGTATATTATAAGTTCTAAATAATACTTCGATAATAAAGAATGGTTCTCAGTAATGAGACTTCTGGTAAAATTTACTATATCATAATTCTAGCCGTGGTTGTCTTCAGTGATCTTGTCAGGTAATTCAATACTTCAAGTTTACCGTCTGTATTGAGTCTTATGGTCTCAGCACACGCACCGGACGTGCATTCAGTGCCTTGGTCTCTATCACAGCCGTTTCCTTTTCTTGAGACCCGTCCAGAACCCCCCTCCAGATCATGAGATCCTGTTCAGCATAATGCTTTATCTATAACGTGAAGCTTATTTAAAAGCTGATGTGTGCCTGGAATCGCGTTCTGTTGTCTTATCACTAGATGTAAATGCATTAGATTTACCAGATTAACGTTGTTATTGCTGGGTACCTACTATACCCTGCAATACAATACCCAGATCTACAGTAGTTGAAAATCGGGAGAGTAAAATAAGCATCAGTCTGGGAATCTACGTTGCATAATGCAAGTTGTACTTCCCGTCGTAACTTTCATGCATAAATATGCCAAAACTGTATATTAAAAGTTTTCCATTTGTACATTTTTTATTGTACCTATATTTTCCAAAAAGCTTTGACTTATTTAATCTTAGTTTATAATTATCTAGCGCATGTGGTTATTGCAGCAGACGCAATTTGTTGAGTCCAGACTTGAGCGAGACTGCCAGAGAGAAGTTTACAGCTTCCTGCCTCAGCGCCCTGTTATGCTAAGCAGCCATAGAGGCATTAATTTCTTCACGGCAACTCTCATTCTAGCAAACCTGTTCTGAAGTCTCACGTGAAGACAGGTTGCGTTTATTCAATAAGATTATGTACGATAATAGCAAATACTAAATAATAAAAGCATAAATAAGTTATTTCTAAGTTTTGTCAAAGTATCTTCTTGGGGATTCACTGGGATTCCGATGCACTTTCAGGAGGTTGAGCTCAAAAATTTTTAGACGATGTCGTAGTTTCTTCTTTCTGAACTTTTTTGTTCTGTTTACATATGATTTTTAGTTATCATTATAAATAATGTGAAACATTCAGTAGGCACCAGTTACGCTAAATTCTACATGGCGAACATGTTGTTAAGTATTCCTTATCTTCTTGCTTTCCAATCATTAGAATTTAAAAGAAATTTGTGTTATTCTCATAGATTTTTCAAACTAAGGCTTCTTGAGGCAACCTCTGCTCCTCTATCAACACCTCCTGTATCGCCATCACCAGCACCGTGCAATTAAGTTCTCTGGGGTAGTTGCCGCAAATCACAACTAGGCATTATCTGGCGATCTCTTATGTTCGTGCGCTATCTCCATTACAATAAGTCATGCGGCCTGGACGCGAGCTCGTAAAACCCAGCTTGGTATATGGGTTGTAGAGCGGCCACGTCCTGATCACGCCAACATCAACAAGTCCCCATGGGTTCGTTTCCAGTTGCCCGCTAGCTCCTGAAGTCTTGGCTCAATAAAAGCTTTTTGAAATATTATACGACGTCAATAAGAATCATTGAGTGATGGTTCAATGTGTTGCCTGATGTTGAAGTTGGAATTAAAATGTCAGCATCACCAAGAAATTTTGAATGGTAGGATTTCCCTCCTCGTACGGATTTCGTACACGTTGTCATGAAGCATATAAGCTCTTCGATACGGTTTATGTGCAACGTCCAGTCGCGACAAAAATATTGGTTTCTGTTACGTAAATGATCATTATTTTTTCAAAGAATCTTTATTCAAACTTGCAAAATTCAATTTATGGTTTAATTTTAGTCAATTCAACGGAAATTGAATGATGGAAATTTTACATTTTGACGGAGCTTTTTTTTTCTTTGCAACCAGCAATTATTGTTAGATTAATAGATTATATATACTATGGACAAAATGGGACGCGTTTTGAAGATGCCCTCCTGTGAACTACTGGTGATGCTGGTGCGCTCATCCTAAGTTGGTGTGAATTTTTTGGCCGACACCAGCGACCGTGAGCGGCCGACGTAGGCCGGGTTCCAGTGGTTGGTAGTGACGCCCCCTGCGGGCCTTGCTATCGTCCACCTGTTGCGGGCCAACAGGAAGAGGAACATTAAGTCGGAGGGAGCAGCCAGCGGGGAGGAGAAGCGACCTTTGCTCTCATCACTTGCTGGACAATCTTTAGGAAGCTTCCAATCTCCTCAGGAGTTTCAACAAATCTTCCAACTGTTTTTGCTAGATGGAACTTCCAGTTTCTCCAGGATTTTGATCATCCAATGTGCTACCTTATAGCCTTAGTTTTTCGTTACGCTGAATCCCGCCATACAATATTAATTTAACTTCAACCTTCTCTGTTGTTTTTAGAACAATTTACTTACTTACATCGAATGTTGTCTTGAATTCACTGCAGCCAATCATTTCTCGAATTCTCCTTGATTTCATTTTAAATAACATCTTTCTGAAGCGTTCTAATGGAAAAATGTCAATATTCTACTTTCGATACGCTTTTACTAACCCCCGCTAGAACGAAGCATTTAAAAAATTCAATTGTTATTTTTCTGACGAATCTTATACTACAAAACTTTTACAACTGTAGCACCGAACACAGACATCGGTTCCTGTACGAACGAAAAGACTTCGGATTAAAATGAACTGCATCTCCCAAATTGAAGTATTCCCATTCGATTTTACATTATATTCACTGATTACTATCTAATTACCTTATCTTTGGTGCTGTTGTTATTCACCTCGAATAATATTGCCTGCCTATCATCTATAATAATTCGTACAGAACGCGTCGCCTGCTATCAAAACTTGGTCTCCGTGGCCATGGTATTTTCTTCCTGTGCACGAACGACCGTCGAGCAAGCGTAGGCTCTCACTGGTATTCAAAACCAGTCTTCTAGCCTTTAATTAGTTTTTATTGTTTCTTTCAACCCAACGATGGGTTCTTTTATTGTTTTCTTTGGCACTTCACACGTCATTTTACTACTGGAACTATCGTGAACAATTCCTGCTCATAGCGTTGTTTACAAGAACCGGTTACGAGTTTACTTGTTGAAATATTCATACGTCTTAAGTTGCTTAGCGAATAGATACTATTGATTTTTTTAAGACATAACTTACACAAAATTTAATAACAGGTTAAATTTAATTTCGTGATAAGAAACCACCGTGAATTTTGGAACTGGTGTGAAATCTAGATTACGTATTGAAGTTATTGAATTTTAAATTTATCAGCGAATTTGTTTCAAAATTAATTTTTCATGTTTTTTAGGAAGGCATTACCTTTTAGATGGAGGTCAATAACATTTTACAAGTATATTAAGCAAGAACCAAGTTGCCCCCTGGCTTCTCACCATCCATTTTAAGTGACCCCCAAATTCTGCAGTAACTCCTACACTACAGGTATTCCGTGCATCTAATCTGAAGCCTGAATGCTTGGCTGAAGCGTACGGCCCTATGCTGGTACAAGACTTAAATTTGACTGACATTTCATTGCTAACCATAGGATTAGGAGACCAGAAATGCTGGAGTATCGCGCCATCGGCCTACACTAATGCCAGGCTTCTGGAGTGAATGTTACCTGTGTTGCAATTGGTAAAAAGTTTGCTCTAACATTCAAATGAACCAAAACGACCGATGCGACGATAGTTAGGATCAAATCAGTAGCATTTTGTGAAGAAATCTTAGTGATCGTCGTTTAGATTAATGGTTCATTTTTTTCTACTGTACGAATAAATAACCAAAAAATTTTCGTTGTTTTCTCTTTGATAACGCGTTGGCGTTTGTGGTTATTTTTATGCTTGGGTTTTGTGGTAGAGAAGATGCGCGAATTGTAAAAGTGCGCCAGTTTACATAAAATTGATAAGTTATTCTTTGCACAGGAACTCTTATCTAAATTAATCGCACGTCTAATCCGATTAATTTATCGCTTGAAATGTGCGAGAGCTTCATTGTGAACTAGCTTCTGCAGTGCATTGCCAACATGGCCTCGGCACAGGGTAGTAAAGACAGGTTGTCTTTGCAGGAACAAATGATAGAGAAGCTTGGTAATGGCAGCTTTGCGTGCGTGCAGGCCTTGTAGGAGCGTTTCTCAGGCCCTTGCCTCGCAAATGTCAGTCTATATTTATTCATTTTCTTCTAGATGAGCTCCAATAATCTTTTGTTAGATGACTACCTCAAGGTAGATGATAGGTACAGTTGAATTTTTTCAGTTAAAGAGTTAGCTCCTACCACTATTTCCCCAAAAAAATATAATCATAACCCATACGTACCACCATCACCACATCAATAATCTTTCCTGATATCATTGGCATCAATAACCTTCCACGTGCCTTAACTTGCTCTATGTTGTTCAGTGTGCTGTAAGGTTCATTTAAAAACAATCGATGAGTACTCATCTTGTGCCTTCTTGGTATCACTACCGCACCCCTGTAGGAGCGAGCGCTCTACAGTGGTAATTCTGCGGCTGGTCGCTGGCAGAAGCATGGCCACCCATAATGCGTGCATGCCTTAGAGCCCAGCTGAAAGTTGACGTCTAATAAGCAATGGAGAGCACGTACACTTGAGTCCATTTTATGAGTGAAGAGAGCGGAGCTGTGTAGCTGCCTCATGGTCTACCCAAGCCACAGCTATATTATTATTAGCATGCTAGTAGTAGTATTATTATGCTAGTATTATTATTAGCAAGCTAGCATTAATTTACTCCCACGAAGAGAGATCGTTGAGAAAGATACTAACAGAAAACATAGCGTCGCTGTTTCTTTCACTAAAGAAATTTTTCGCTACGCTCAACTCCGCTACGATTTGGCGACGACATTAAATCTTGTTAGTAGAATTGCTCGCTGAAATCTCGCCTTTGCTCTTTTTTGTTGTATTAGGTTTCTCGTTAGAATATTTTTTTACTCGTCTCTAAAAAATTTATTGTTCAATTTTGTGAACAATATCTAACTTCTCAAGATGAAGAAAAAAAACGTTCCGGCCGAAATCATTGGCTAATTGCAAAGGACACAATCATTAAGTTCATTTTCAATTGAGTATGATAGTTTCAGTTTCTCAGATTTTTCACCGTAAAATATTTTTGCCAATTTTCTGCTATTTCATTAAAAGGTATCAATTGCAGGCCCATATAATTCAATAATACATATTAGGGGGCGTTCAACGATGATTCCATGATTTTCATCGTCCGAAGCTCGCCTAGTCGAGATCGCAGCGTAGCGGTGGAGAGGGGAGGCCCTAGCAGCGTGATCGCCGGAAATGGAACATTCATGCAAGATTGTCGATCCTTGCGACCAGTTCTCTCCTACCCTATTAGAATTCATAGCCGATTAACCATAGTCATTGATGGCCTCTGTATAACCGTCGTTGTATGTGAGCATGACAGATATTGTGCGCACCTAGGGTTCGTTGGTCTAACTTTGTTCAGGCGGAGTCACATTCTTCCTCCCAGCTTAAGAAGGATCAGCCGATGTTGACAGCTCCAAAACCTGCAACGATCAACAATAACCCTCTTCTCAAATATTAAAAAAACGTGTACAAATTAAAAAATATCATATCCATGACGGATATGTTCGTTGATGGTTTCGGGTGTCGTGTTTATTTATCTCGGCTGCGGGAACTGATTATTATTTTTCCAATGATTAATGTGCTTGCGTTCTTAATGAAACCGCGAATCTCTTTCGTGCAAACTTCTGTATAAAGTGTCATGGCTGCAACTAATTTTTGTCCAGTTAATTAGCTAGATTAGTTGACCTGATAGGAATCGGGGAGTAAAAGCCGAATCCACCCAATATAAAATAAACTGGTATTAAGTCAACACATAACGTGAAATTGGGTGGTATCAAGTCAAACCTATCGTCATCTGAGCAGGTATTAAGGTAATGGTGATATTTATCAATCATCACCTCCTGGTGATATTCATCGATTGAACTAACAAATAATGAATGAGAATTAAACTTGTCACTCGTCTATCTTCCACTGCGTGGCCCCAGAATGCCGCGTTCAAATCATGACGGCGGCTTAACTTAGTTTCGTCGTAATACACGTTGACTTCACACATTCTTACGGACATCAATTTCTGCGTTGTTTTGAGAGCGCGCAGTCGCAATGTCAGGTCGCCCGGCGCTTTGTGAAGCTGTTACGTTTTCGGCTTCTTTTTTTTTTTAATTCTATTAATGAGGCTTTTTTACTGAATATCCAGCCACGTAATTTGCGGATAGGCCCTCATTTTAATTTTTGGATGCAACGCAAATAAATATCATCGTCTCCCCTTCATCGAAAGTGTGAAAAATGTTGCTCATAATTCGTTCCTGGAAGCGGGAAAATAACTTATAAATTGAGTTGTCGTCACCAAAGTGAGCTGGTATGGTAATAAATTTCAATATTATGTAACCATGCATGCATTTTCTGACTATTATATCTTCTAGCTTTCTGCTAACTTCATTTATTCACTTTACTTTATTCACTGAAATTCATCGCTGAATGCAAAAAAGTGGGTGGATAGCTAGAGGTCAGCATAGCCCAAGTCCACAGTGCGATTCATATACAGTGGGGGGAAATAAATATTCGTACACTTGAAAAATTGTATTTTAATGTATGTAAGTACACAAACTGAACAGGAGAAGTGATTTATATTATGTATAGAGACGCATTGTATTCAAAAACGGAGTTACCCACAGCTTATTGATCTGAGGCTATGTGAAGATATTGCATGCTGATGGTTGGCGTTGGGCCCAGGGCCTGTTTACGAGTTAATTTTGTTACCCAAGGCTGCGCTCCCCCAAAAATTTTTAAATTTGGGCTTGCATTTATAGATATGATTGCCAGTGAAACCAAATAATTCAGGGTAATTAATTTAAACTGAATCAGCCATTTTTGCATTAAAGCCACTAATATCGAAAATGCACTTGCTTCTTAATTGGATGAATTAATTATTTTCCCGTAATGCTACTCCTGCTTGAATCCCACGAACATCGAGCGGTTGAAGGTTCAAAGTTTTTCCTCTCGCCAACCGGTCGCAGACACGCTCTCCATAACATGTGCGGCAGACCGGCTGCTCTACGCTTGTTCTCTTCACGCTTGTCCCGCAACTCCGGCAGCGCAAGCCATAGAGCAGCCGATCGACGGACATGCTTCATTTTGTCATGATTACGTATTGTGTTTTGATGGCTTTAAGGTGCATGTTGCGTTGCTGTTCGAAAGTGTTGGGCTCGCCACCGAGCGTGCAAGCTTATGTAGGCATCTGCAGGACATTGTCTGGCCTCCAGATAAGCATCAGCAATCAGAATGTCACAAAGCTTCTCGCGCTCTCCCTCACAATGAGCGTCAGGACTTCTGGTCTCATGCCATGACATGGGACTCTTACCTAGTCTTCGTCGCTCTCACCCCACTAAAAATCACCGGCGATCGGTGGAAGACCGATTATCGGCCGCTGATAATCCATACCTAATTTGCAAATGTGGCTGCCTCCACTTTGAACTCTGCTTGCAAATGCAGATTACCGTGCATGCTTCTGTGCTTCTTTAGTACGCTACGATCCCGAATGCTCCATTGCAGATGTTTTTACAATTAAACTCATTATGCTTCAAATAGATCCTTTTCAAGTAGCTAATTAATGACAGATGATCGGCCATCGATGGACTCATCAAGCAGGTATTTTTTATGTTTATCTTAGCTGTTATTTATTTTCTGAACAGACCCTCAATGAAACGGGATTTATGATAGGACAATATGCTCCTTGTTTTGGCAATTTCCCCCAAGAAATTTTATTGCAGATGCACGTAATATCGTTGTTTGTAGAACTAGCCGCGATATCTGCGGGTACATTGATTCTTGAGAGGTAGACTGTTATATGATCAATTGAGAGAGACATCGCGGAGTAATTGCTACTTAAATGAAGCCTCGCGTATCATGACGCTTTTTGCACCCTTTTTGTGCGCGGCGGTAGGTAGGATCAATCTTCATTATTTACTTTTTGTTGGATTTGATATGTTTTGTTGAATTTTTAAGCTGTCTGAATATGGCTAAGGCCTAATATGAACGGTCTTTAATTTTACGAGGGCCTTCTGCCCTTCGACGCAAATTTTGAAGGAGTTTTGAGCAATTTAAATGCGATACGTATTTGAATATCAAATACGAATATCAAAATTTTACAGTCAAAGTTTTAGAACCTCGTCATGTTTCGTGCGGAAATAAAATAATGTGAGCAAAATTCACAATGAAGACCGCATTTTCCACGAGTTCTAATAGTCATAAAAGAGGCATTAAAAATTTTTTCTAGTACTACATCAATTAACATATACACCATTAATTCCAAAGATTGAGCCGCTTTTGAAAGTGATCAGCATCTGAGTGGACTATTTTTTATCAGTTTCTTAGCAAATTATGTACCCAATTACGCGACCCTCGAATCCCGGGCTTTGTTTTGCCGAGAAAGTTCACACAAAGTCCGTGGTTCGCAGCGCGCGATGTGCACGAACACTATCACTTTTCAGGAGTCTGCGTCACCTCGGTTCACTCCAGTGTTTGCCGAACGTGTCCTGTTCGCTTCTGTTCTGTTCAGAAATGTTGCGGTGCAATCGTGATAATTCCTGCATTTCTTTTTAACCCTTGTGAAAATTACAGCTTTATCTATTGTGGCCAACGGGCCGTTCCCTGATGCGTAGGAATAAGGAATATGCTCACGTCGCCAAATTCGAAAGCAAATTTAAAGATCATAATAGTTTCTACTTCGCAGGGGATGAAAGATAAGCTGCTTAGTATTCTCTGCAATTCATCGACTCATCATTTGAAGTTCCGTCGGAGAACATAATAACTTCTCACTTTGTTTTATGGCACTTCAATCAATTAGGGTCGCATGTTTCAAGTTTTAATAATTGGTACATCTAATGCATTTTGTTTTCTAATTACAGAGCAAAGAGCAAGAACGGCGGCAGAATTTTACGGGACAAACTCGACAAAATTGGCTTAAATTTACCAGCTGGACGGAGGAAGGCTGCCAACGTAACGCTACTAACTTCACTTGTCGAAGGTAAGCGAACGGTAATAATCAAATCCGCACTGCCAAAGAGCGAATATTCTTTTGCATTGATTGCCAGTTAATTGGTTTAACCGTTTCAAAGCCTTAATAAAAATCAAAACAAGAAATGTTGCAGTCAAAGGTTAAAATGAAAAATTTTCACTCGTGCTTACACACGCGAGGCACGGAGATGCTGGAGTTGCGCGGCCCATGTTGCACACGCGAGCCACGGAGATGCTGGAGTTGCGCTGCCCATGTTGCACACGCGAGGCATGGAGATGCTGGAGTTGCGCTGCCCATGTTGCACACGCGAGGCAGGCAGCCGACGAGGCTGGTGCTGGACGCGCTGTCCATTTTGTGCCGGCGTAATTATAGGCTAGCGTCTTGCCGCTGCCAGCCACTTACGCCCCTTCACACTGCCCTTCGTGCTGCTCCTTCACGCTGCTCTTCCTACTGCCTCTTCATACTGTCCGTATAGAAGCTGCCCATCCATAGTGCCTCTTTTCTTGGCCTATTCACACAACTCGCAGCCTTTCATGCTGTCTCTACAAACTACCCTTCCTCTTCACAGTGCTCCTTCTGTCTCTTCGTGCTGCCTCTCCACGCTGTGCATTATAATGTCATTTCACACGCTGCCCCTCATGCCTTTCCTCCATTGAATCACTTTATATCATCTGGACAAGCCGTGCCTGTAAACTGCCCTCACAATACTGCTCCCCCTTCACTATACATATCATGCTGCTCCTCCTTCACTATGCATTTCATGCTGCTCCCCCTTCACTACACTCTTCTTGCTGCTCCTTATTCACTTCATCTCATCTTGTAACCTCTTCTTCTCCTTCTCTGTGTATCACTTCTTGCTGCTCTCTAACCCTCTCCCTTCGCATCATTTACTCGCTGCGCATGGCCGCTTAGAACTGAACAAAATCTTTTCGCGACTTCGGAGCAGAAATCATCGCAAGGTCAGGCGCAAGCAGGCGTCCGCCATTGATAGTAACCTATAACCATCCCGCGACGCTCAAGAAAAGCTGGCAACATGCGCCGTTCTTATCGCGGCTCTGCTATCGCCTAGCGAAACCTAATAATTTGTTGAGGAACTCCGCCGCGTAGACAGGTAGTCCTACAGCGCCGCTTCGTACCTCATCGGCATGTAACACCAACCGAGACTTCAAAAAGGATCAGGAGTTTATTGATCAGTCTTCTAACACTATGAAAATATTTTGAGTTCAGTGGAGACTTTTCGAAAGCCATAGAAAAGAAATGAGTCGAAGGAAAAATTCGTCCTCGGATGAAATTCATCCGATATAATTTCTCAGCATAATCTCTTTTGCCCAAATTTCCTAACCTATAGTTATTACACTTACTTATATATTTTGTTCTGGTTGAATCATATATTTCAGCGTGTCCTTGCACCCCATGTTCCGTACATACAGCCAATTTTAGCCATATTTCGGAATACTCTTTGTTGAACATCATCAGGAAGGGTTCTCACAAATACATGCGGAGAACGGGAAATTATTTACGGCTCAGTAGACGGTTACATTTAACCCTGTCATGCAAGGGTCATATGATGCAAACTTGCAATAATCGTAGGAAATGCAATAGCCACAAACACCTCCAATCTTCTGCATTGTCTACGATCATTTACAGCGTCTCATCCTCCAACCCTGATCGACGTCATCATAATACCTCTCGCTGACGCAGCCACGAGACCTGATGTCGTGTCTATTTCACTCACACGAGCTGAACCTATTCATGCCTATTAAGGTGCATCATTGGCTCTTTTATATGCCTAATTGATGCCGAGATCAGGCCTGAGATTTGTGATGTTGAAGAGAGTGCGTAACCGAGTAGCTGTCTGAGGTCACGCCGCGCCAACACGACTTGCCCTCTGGATGCCAGCTCTTCCCAATTAAATAGCAAAGTGTCTTACAGCCGGCGTGCGATAGCCGATACATACGACACAGAGCTACATGGTTTATTGGAATTCGTCAAAGGACCTGTACTAATTATGAAAGTTGGCTGTCGCAGCGAGCATATATTTGGTCAGCCGTAGGTTCCTCAGAGTCCCGGTACATGTGAGATTTAGCCTTTATACTTTATGTATTATTCATCTTTGTTCTCATTAAGAGAAATATGATTTTCAATCATATATACGTTTCCCATTAAAAATACCACGCTTCTTCTCGCGCAACGTTTATGACGATAAATGTTAATTACGAACATCCCATTGCCCTTAGTTTGTCCTGTGTTTAATTTTTCTGTCTGTTCGGTGGACTGAATTTTCTTTTGAAATTTTGTATCATCCAATCAAGCGTTTGTAACTGTACATTTGTCATTTGCATAAACACGACAGCACTTTACATTTTTTGGTGAGACGACATTTCGAGATCCTATAAATGTTTTCAGTAGGCGCTTGAAGGCCGATGACCGAATTTACTTCTTATATGAACGTGCAATCATGTTACTAATTGGTTTGTTGTTTGTAGAACAGTGCATATATGATATGAGAGCTGTGGCCTGAGTAATGGGATCGCTGCAAGAAGCGACTGGAATGTATTCAAGATTACGTTCTGTTTAAATTTGCTCGTTAACATTTGATTCGGGTCTTGAGAAACTGTTGCGAATCTTTGATATCAAAAGTTTTGATATATTGACCAAGTCAAGGCTCTGATCTGGACTAACGGGCATTTCGATTATTTACTGTCACTTTGTGTCCTGGGATACGAATCGACAGTAAGAAAAGTGATGGCTGCCACTACCTGCTGTGGTGGCAACGACATTGCCAGACCGTGGCCTCTCCATCATGGCACTGGAGTCGCGACAGCCCCTAATTATGGGCACCAACACCTAAATCATTGCCGGCCAGTCTCGCTACAGATGAAATTAACGCTGGCCCTGAACAGAACCCTATGAATTCCTGAGTCACGATGACCCAATTTGTTTCTCAAAATGGAGCAGGATTGCAAAGAAGGCTCGTCGTGTTTTCTTTATACTTCGCACGGCGTGCATGAAGCAGCAGCCCTGTCGTTTCGATCGACGTGTCCTAATACGGCTACTACTTATTTTTTTGAGCGCCGGTGATAAACGAAATCAATCATCTCCCTGCCTGCCTTGGCGATCTCATTGTTACTTCTGCGCAGATGCGAGTTGTTGTCTCTTCTCTTCGTTCATGGAGTTCCAGCTAACGCTCCATTGACTCTCTGAATGAATACTAAATGCGTTAAACCTATTTGCACGCTATATGATTTGGAAACGATCGCCAAAAATTAAAAGTATATCACGTTTCTTGACGTAGCAAACGATGTTTTCTGACACATGTCAGCCAAGATAACAGCACCAACTCATTTTTTATCTCGGTTTTCTCACATAAATTTTAGATTTGGTGTCGATTGCTTACCAGCCACTAACAACCAATTAATGATCGTGTAAAATTGAATCCAAAAACCTCAGGCACTCATGGTCCACCTGTCTTTCTTATTATAAGAAACTAATAATTACAATAATCTTCTTTCTTAATTCACTACACAATTTTATCAATTACGCAATACTTTAAGCATTTATTTTGGTCATGCTCCATCAGAATTACATTGAACCAACTATGTTCTATGTAAACTGAGAAAAACAATCATGCTATTGGGACCGAATAATTTCTATCAGTCTCCTTTATTAGTTTCGATGTATTAGTAATCTAACGCTGAGTTAAATTACAGGCGAAGCAATACACATGGCGCGTGACTTTGGCTACGTTTGTGAGACGGAGTTCCCGGCTAGACAAATTGCTGAGTATCTCTGCCGGCAGCACATGGATCCTATTGACCCGTACAGGAGGAAGGAACTTATAATCAACACAAAGTGAGTATAATGCACAGAAATTTAACTTGTCAATAACGGAAACATGAACCTAATTTATTGTTTGTTTATATCCAATAAATTGATTGAAGAGCATGTTAAGATCAACCTTGTGGTGGTGCTGAAGAATGTGCTTCACGATTGCATGTGCTTCATATTTGATGTTCTGAAAGCGTAACCTTTCCCTTACGACATTCATCTTCATTTCAGAACTATCACTAAGGAATTGATGGACCTGTTGAATCAAGATCGATCGCCTCTCTGCAATACCCGGCCACAGATCATCCTAGATCATTCGATCCAGCGGCACTTGACTCACTTTTCCCTCATGACACATGGCTTCGGGTCTCCGGCTATTGTGGCAGCACTTACTGCCATTCAGGTCAGCAGAGATGCTCTCATGTTGCCGTCAGAATTAAAACTAAACTAAATAATAGACATTCAGGTGTCATATCCATAGTTGTTTTGATCTGTGTGTTCCATTCATCGATCATAAATATAGTTGTTTTGATCTGTGTGTTCAATTCATTGATCATAAATATAGTTGTTTTGATCTCTGTGTTCAATTCATCGATCATATATATAGTTGTTTTGATCTGTGTATTCAATTCATCGAGCATAAAGCTATCGTATATTAGGAAGCATTTCATCACTTCGGTGCTGGCTGGCACCGGGGACTTGTATAGCGCATTGGTCTGCATTGTCTTGTTCTTGAAAGCCTTGGTACAAGAAAAAGTATCTTATTAAAAATTAGAAAAGACATAATTAATTGCACTTGAGGCTTAGCGAATCATTATAAATATTGTTAAATACGTACTTTCTGTTATATCAAACAGTAACAGTATGTTTGATTGTGAGATGCTTCTGTTTAATTGAAGTCATTTTTGTGCAGAATTTCCTGACGGAGTCTTTGAAGTACCTTGAGAAGAATTACCCTTCAACAAACAACCACCTGACAGTCTCCCAATCTTTAGACATCAAGAACAAAGACATGGAGAAGAAATAGCAGTGGCCTGAGCACTGCTACAATGTGCCCGCCTGAAAAATAATTATTGTTTTCTTTAGATCATATTTACAAACTTTATCTCTTGGTCAGACGTAGTTCCAAATTAAGGATTTATTATCATTTTGAAAATTCCGATTTTGAATTGTTTCAGAGTATATCGATAATATAATAGCAAGGAATATCGGAATATATCAACAAAACTCGTTTACAATCAGTTCACGAGGATGCGCCTGAACTTGAACTTTATTTTACTGAAGCCAACCAATTTCGAAAATTGTTAGCTTAAATGAAAGGCCTTACCAAAAAATTTTGCGAATAATGTCCTTTGCGGCAAGGCTCGATCGGATCAACATTATATGCAAACACTCAATTCAAGTACGGTTGTGAATTTGTTGTGGTATATATAGTTACTTGACAGTATTTCACTGATATGTTACGGTACCGAAACCCATTACAATTTGGTTGTTTTCTTTATTTGACTATTATGCCAGATAAGCGGAATTTTTAGTACAGGGGAATTTTAGATATTAAGTTGACTGTTTTGCTAGTAAGTCTTCCTAAATTAAATCTGGTAATTTTTTATTAACTTAGCCAACTTGACAGTTGGTCAGGTAAACTCTTTATATGGCCGAGTACATCACTGGGACTAAATAAATCATCAACCACTGTAAAAGACCGCTGTGACTTTTAATCGATTTTATAGAAGAGATATTTAATTAACCAAAATGTACGCAATAATTTCCCAGTATAATATTTATTTAATATTTGTCATTGAAATCATCTGCATAGATGTCGAGCTAGAAAATGGGTTTGCCTCTTCCTCTTATCTTGTAGTATTGCTACTCAGGAGTCACATGAACAAAACGTTGCTCAAAATGTTCGACCAGCAAAGGTCAGATATCAATGATGTTTACGCAAGTGCGCCAGACAGATATTTTGCTCGATGGCTCTAACACGAACTAGATTCTCCATCGCGGGCGATGTCGGTTTGATTTTTCCGACCAACAAACCTAAGCCCATTATTGTTAATACGTTACGATGTTTTTTCTTTTGTGTATATTTCGGTCTGAATTCTCAATTATCGAATGTTCTCTTTAACGTTGTTTTAATGTGGATGATAATCATCTCTTGTTACGCATCACTTCATCCTTTAGTGTAGACGTTAAAATAAGCTAGGTTTGATGTGACCGCATCTCGAGTTGTTCCTTTGCTCTCTATGAAGTCGGTCGCTCCATTGTCATTCACCCATTGTAAATATGATCCATTACTTTCATGTTGAGTGTAGGCATATCAGCATGGGTTAATTGATGAACATTTTTGCTGCCATGAACGCACCTATTGTTTAGAATCGTGTTTTATGAGTCGGCTATCCATCCATTCACCAAATTCTTTACTATGTAAAGAAGCTCGCCGAATCAAATCGGTGTTCCCTACAAATGACGTCGGTTGTTCTCGCTTGCATAGTCCTCAGGCAGTGGAAAATTCATAACATTTATTTTATTAGTGTTGTTCTATGTGGGGTCTAGGAAATTTTGGAACAAATTAATCTTGATTCCAAAATTTCTTGCATAGCGAAAAAATCTCAGCCTAACTTGCAGGTAAACTCCATGTTTCAGACGTTATTGACACCAAGCTCCAAGGAGTATTTTGCAGTGCAGTTGATTTTATTACTGAAAACTCATGAATTTATTTTAACTTTAAACGATCAATGAATTCTAAAACCAAGTCAATGTCAGAGATCGTGATAACAAGCCACATTTACACCTCATAAATGTCCCATAATGATTTGAGATGATACGGTATTCAGCTCTAAAATCATTTCATTTCGAAACTATATCGTGAAGACATCAGTAAGTAGGTAAATAGGCTACTCGCTTGTATCTCGTCTAGCGACCCTGATGTATTTGCAGCGCATCTACTGCGCTCGCAAATAATAGCAATCCACACATTATCGAGCGGCACGTAAAAGACAATATAATAATTGCTTGGAAAATCCTTCTTTCCGTTGTTTGCCTTCTCACGTTGGAACGGAATAATCTGTATTATCTGAATATATTTGGAATTGTATTTCATCCAGCGATATTATTTTGGTTAGTTATAAGGCGATAAAGAACTTATTTCGTCGATATCATCTTAATCGACTACATTTAAATGTTGAGTCTTGCGTGTCAAAGAGATTAAGAATGTATCCGTATTTTTCACATCATTGCGCCTGTAGCAGCCATCATTAAACCTGCCAATATTTGATACGCAGCCATGCCCGTGATGCCTGTCTCTCTCAAGTTGTGCTATGTTTTGCCATAATAAGTTTAGAGCGTTTTTTGGTGATGAAAATGCTCAATTCTTGACGTTAGCTAACACTCCTCGGCCTAAGTTGATCTGACTTTGTCACGGTTGTTTCGATATTGCACATCATTTGAAACGATGCCAAATGCACGTAGAATTAGCAAATGTTGTAACATATTCAGACGTGCCAAGATTTCTATGAATATTTCAAAAGATATTAAATGATGATTCTCGATTTTAAATGCACTTTTTTCCGCTGTATGCGAGAATTTGAAGACGCTTAGAAATAAGAAGGAAGGATTCTTTCAATTTCAATCGAAAATGATTCCACCTTTGCGACTCAATTAGGAATTTATCAAATTTAGCAAGACTTACGACGCGTACGAATCTAGCAATATTGTGCAATATGCCGTGAAGTTAGGATTCAGAGCAAGACGAAATGTGCAACCTAAATGGATGTTAACGACATATCAGCGAAGTGCATATCATTTTATACTTCTTTTCGCAAAAATGATCACCATATATATATGCTATACCAGTTTTAATTTTCATTCGAATGGCCCTCTCGGTTTGCTTTTCCTAAGTTGCTCTCTGTGTATTAAGGACATTTTTTACGTGCAATTTAATAAAAGTAAATTCGTCAAGTTTTTAGCGTCTAACTTGACTTTCCATTGTAAATATTTATTTTTCTTACTGTTATTGCTATCCATAATGTTTTTGTCTTAATTTATTCATGTTCTTCGATGGTTGTCACGCCCAATGCATTTTTTTTAACTTGAGGTCTAAAATTTTAATCCACTGCTATGATGGGAAGAGCTCTCTCTTCATATTTTCCCATTTAATTCTGATTACTTATTTCTTCTTTTATATTTCGATGGCATTTTGTGCAGACTAAGACTTGGTAATATACCCTGGTTTCTTCTTAACTCACACGAGCTGTTGTGTTAAGCAATAAGATACTCGGCACACGTTTGTTGCGTGCTACGATCTATTCTTGTTGCCTGCTCACTTATTGATGTCATAAGCTATTTCTAATTTGTACAGGCATTGGAGAAAAGACAAGAGTGAAATGACACCTGTTGATTTGTTCTATTGTGCGGGTAATTTTTCTTTGTAAATTTATACATCTCTGCATATGTGACGTACTATACGTGAGCGTGCGTAAATTTTTTGAGGTCGTGAAACCATTTCAACATTCAGCGGAACGATTCAAATTAAAATACCGTATTTACCAATAATTGTGATGCTTATGTCCGGCGTTCATGCTGGCTTTCATTGCGGTCTCAGTTTGATCATCATTAACTTTTAGAAGTAATTCTCTCTGCCGACTAATTACATGAGACAAACATAAAATATTTAGCGCCTTTAAAAATTTACAATATTTGTTACTAAAACTCCAAGAAGAAGGTTTCATTGTGATGTGGCCTAATATTATTAGTAATGCCATCACAATTTCCATTACCTACAAATAATTATAACATTTAAACAATACAAAAATTTTCTCTATTTTCGATATTGTGAGCTGAAAGTTGTTGTACTCAGAATGCAGAATGCCATATGTAGACTATCCAATAAATTTCACGACTGAATGCAATTTCATTTTTAACCCTCTAATATTAATCCGAGAGACAAGTCTGCGAAGATTTATTATTTATTTAGAAAAAAAGTCTGTGGCTAGTGTCTGCTCGAAAATATTAAAAGCGACTCTCGTTTGGGGTTCATTATTTGCTTGGCTCCGTCTTCCAGCTTAAGAAGAAATAATAAGCTGGATTTCAATATAATCTCTCTCATATTTCGCTAATAATAAGAAACGTACCGAGGTGGTGAAAAGAGACGTGACTTGTTTTGAATGTTTGCATTTATTATGAGTCTATGTCAGATAAAAGGCACCAATGGCTGTAAAGCGGTGATCATCAGCATGCGGTCGTTTTTATAGATAACAGTTGGGAGACTGCTATAGGAATAGATATAGATAACAGTTTGGAGACTGGTATATGTACAGATATAGATAACAGTTTGGAGACTGGTATATGTATAGATACAGATAACAGTTTGGAAACTGCTATATGTATAGATACAGATAACAGTTGGAGACTGCTATAGGAATAGATATAGATAACAGTTTGGAGACTGGTGTATCAGTGTATGTATAGATATAGATAACAGTTTGGAGACTGCTATATAAGTATAGATATAGTCATATAGATAACAGTTTGGAGACTGCTACATGTATAGAATCAGCGGAGCAGTAATACAGAAGGACAGAGCTGGGCAGCGCTACTTTGAAATGTAGCGGCCGCTACCGCTACATGCTCTAAATGTAGCGGGCGACACCGCTACCGCTACAATTGCTTAACTGTAGCGCCGCTACCGCTACTGAAATTGTAGCGGCCGCTACATGTAACATAACATAACATATTGATCTCGGCGCTGAAGTGAATAACAGTTTGGAGACTGCTATAAGAATAGATATAGATAACAGTTCGGAGACCGGTATATGTATAGATATAGATAACAGTTTGGAGACTGCTATATCATATGTATAGATATAGATGACAGTTTGGAGACTGCTATATCATATGTATAGATATAGATGACAGTTTGGAGACTGCTATATGTATAGATATAGATAACAGTTTGGAGACTGCTATATGTATAGATATAGATAACAGTTTGGAGACTGATATATAAGTATAGATATAGGCATATAGATAACAGTTTGGAGACTGCTACATGTATAGAATCAGCGGAGCAGTGATACAGAAGGACAGAGCTGGGCAGCGCTACTTTGGAATGTAGCGGCCGCTACCGCTACATGCTCTAAAAGTAGCGGGCGACACCGCTACCGCTAAAATTGCTTAAATGTAGCGCCGCTACCGCTACTGAAATTGATCGCCGCTACATGTAGTGCGCTACTGCCCACTTCTGGTAACAACTAACATGTTGACACTAGTAACAGGCTGAAGCTAACAACATTACACCGAAATCTTTCGTACAGTTTTATTTTGTAATTTATATAATGTATGTATCATGCTGGTTTTTAAATAATATTTAATACTATTAAGTAAAATCTACAGGCTTTATCTATTAATGTAGCAGTAGCGCTGTAGCGGCAGAACCTCGTATCGCTACTTAAATATGTAGCGGGCGCTACACCTACCGCTACAATTGCTTAAATGTAGCGCCGCTACCGCTACTGAAAAGGAAGCGGCCGCTAGTAGCGGCCGCTACATGTAGCGCGCTACTGCCCACCTCTGCAGAAGGGTAATAGCAGGAACGAATTAATAGAAGCCAAGAAGTTATCAAAACCTTGTTGTATCTGATTATGGTCAACCCTTGCTCTTGATTGGCGCGGACACAGAATATTTTCTGCGAAATTTTTAAGCCGAGGAAAGCGTCAAGTCTGATATTGCTTGAATGGGTAGTACTTTCTTGACCGGAATAAGGTCATCCGACCATATTATACAGAGAACAAACTTGTTTGTTTGAATTACTTCCATAAAATTAGTTCATATTTTTACAAGCTTGATCGTTGTCCCATGCCCTGCATATAAGTGTGATGTGGGAGCGAGGTTAATGCTCGCGTGCATGAGTACCTCAGACTCCGTAAGGCCAGTCTAGTCAAGAAAAGTACAAGAATCGGCGACAGGCCTATCCAGGCCTATTTATTTAATGCCGAAGATACTATACTATACTATACTATACATGCGTTTGTGGTAGTAACTACTCGCAAGGGTACCTCAGGCCTGTGTATACTGTTATTTTGGCTTCATTACAATATTCGTTAGTGACACATATTCGTTAGTAACACTTTTTGGCCTTAGAGCACAACTCGAAAAATTGTGCTAAGCAAAAACCAAACCCTCCAAAAAATCACCAAATCTCATTCCGAGGTTTGACGATGATTAATTCATTTTTTGATTTTATGGTTGTTGTTATTTGTTGTTGCAGATTAAACATTTTCATCAATTGAATTATTAGGATTTATTTTTCATGTAGTAGGTTTTTGTGATGTATGCACAAATCCCCTTTAACTTCTTAGTTCTGAAGTTGCTTACTTAATATGATTGATTTCGATCCAGTTTAGAACCAAACCAAGAAACCGTCGTGCATCGCCATACTTGGTTGAAGCCTATCCTGGTATCGCGTGTACGATTTTCACACTATAATTGCATCTCTGGTGAAAAAACATAGTAGTTTATTAAGAATGAAACACTAGAATTGAACATCTATGTTTATTGCTTTCCTCGCATATTCTCAAAATTGATACTTCGAATATTCTCTGCCACAGCTTCAGCAATTACCTGTTAATAATTATGTCTGCATTCTATACCTTTCTTTGTAAATTATTCAGACACCAAATGTGTTTAGTTTATCTTATCATTCCCATCCGTAGAACGTTTCGTGTTATATACCTGACAGGTTAATCTGCTTCTTTCCGAACCTTCCGAGCTAAGCCAAGTGGATCTGCTCGCCTATTATTTCTTTCCCTACGTTTTTTCGTTCGTATTCCATACATAGAGCGCTGTGAATGTCCAGGCGATGTTTAAGCTCATACCTAAAATATCTATTATCGAAAAGTATATTATATAAATATTATCAAGTCACGAATAGTACAAGAATCGGCAACGGGCCATTGGCCTATTTCTTCAGTGCCGATATTTCTATTCTATTCTATTATGTCGGGATGTTAACGGGATCTAAAATTGTAGA
The DNA here is from genome assembly GCF_000764305.2 of Hyalella azteca. NCBI lineage: Eukaryota > Metazoa > Arthropoda > Malacostraca > Amphipoda > Hyalellidae > Hyalella > Hyalella azteca. The sequence continues at coordinate 237,826 of NW_025932501.1, forward strand.
TTTAGTGGTTAAATCGTGAGGGGATTGAGGGACAGAACATGGGGATGGAAGGACGGAAGAAAACTTTTTAATTTCTTCATATAACTTAGTAGACGAACATTGTTAAAGACGAAATTCAATTCATATGTCAATCCTTAAATAGTAGTTTAACCGAAATTATATAGGGTAACGTGGGGCAGCGCGCCCCCCACTTTTTTTAAACTAAAATTTTGACGAAGTTTTAAATGATACGAGGTGGTTCTTTGTTTTGTTTAAAGGTGCGACTAATGAGGAATGTATGATGTGAATTAGGCGCCTATAGAGTTATTCAATTTTTAATGAAACATTATTTTGTAAAAAGTGTCAAAATGGGCCCATTGCCCCACCCCTGGGGCAATGGGCCCATGGGCTTGGGGCAAGGCGCCCACCCTTGGTCCCTTTACCACAATTGCATATTTTTCGTTTAAAAATGATAAAACAACACTTTACAGTT